>NC_084664.1:6457057-6757057 GCF_028389875.1 Rhea pennata | reverse complement strand
AAATGTTTCTTGAATTATTCAACATATCTAATAGGCATCAATTCTTTAAAACCATCAGGTGATCTGACTGTTATCATGCTGCAATAAATATTGTAAACGTTTTATCATCACATAGTTTAACAAAAATTCTTCACATCATTGGAAAAGCCAAGAATTGTTTCAAATACCCAAGTAATTTTGTCATAACAACTTCTACAAACCGCATATAGGACAATATGGGTAAACATCAGAGCAAATATTTCTACTGGGCTATTTCATGTACAATGCTGTACTGTGCGGTATAGCAGACCTCAATTTCAAGAGATACTTAAATTTTGGTTTTGTTTTGTACATCAAATCCATGCCCTCTGGCTGCCAGAAGATGGCTTTTGAATGAACAGAATTGTGGTCCTTTACAGACTATTTATGATTAAAATATCAATCAGAGCTCTTCACTACCTTGGCTGTTTTGTCACCACAGAGACCTGTGCAACATCAGAGCAAAACATACCCAGGAGGATTAGTTATGAAACAAGTCTGCTTTTCAGCATTACTTTAAAAAATTATTTCCTTCAAGAGAGTAAACAGCATAGCCACCACTATATCTTTTGGACAAAACAAGTCTTGGACTCTTTCACATTGCTATTAAATATTCTACTTCTTTGAGGCGTTTGTTTTTGCATGTTAAGGACAAAACTCACCTGGTTAT
The DNA here is from genome assembly GCF_028389875.1 of Rhea pennata. NCBI lineage: Eukaryota > Metazoa > Chordata > Aves > Rheiformes > Rheidae > Rhea > Rhea pennata. The sequence goes on along the minus strand of NC_084664.1, from coordinate 6,756,369 downwards.
TTTACAAAGCCTGCTTAAGTGGGCTTTCTGCAAAGGCCTCTGGGGGAGTAAAATACATCATCTCCATATCTGCTAATTCAGATTATGGTCTGGAATATCAATATTGCTTCTCCTCTTCATAGTCCCATAGGGGAATCTGGGCAAAGAGATTTGACTATTTGCTAATTCCTCCCTAGGTTCACAGAAACATTCTCTCCCAAACTCTTCTGCAGCATGCAAAAGTGACCAAAATAATTTGGGGAGAAGCAACAGCATGTGAATGTGGTTTTGCTGACTAGAGACTTGTAAGAACATGTTATTAATAAGTAAATAAGCATGTGAAAATGCTACTGCTACTTCTGTTTGTTCACAATAGTCAGCTAAGATTTTTCTTTGGTCATTTCTCAGATGAAACTGCAGGAGCTCAATTCCTCTATATCAGGCAGAGAGAAACAACTTGAATTCTCCTCTACAAGTTCTCCTGCTAGCCAGGAAAACACTTATTGTATTTAACTACTTTTGGCATCTCAGCTTCCTTTTGCAACCCAGAGTTAGAGCTACCACTGCTTTGCCTGTTCTGGAAAGGGTTTGCTTGTCTGAGAAACAGTGATTGAATCGGGAACATCTTTACAACTTCCCCTGAACCCGTCCATGACCACACAGAGGGTCGCAAGCCACAGCTGAGAAACAGCGTGCTAGCAAGGTATGGGAGAAAAGCTCTTGGGACACCACTTACTCTCTCGTGAGCTATTAAAAGCTACTCCCTGTGGCTGTCACCCACACAATCTGTGCAGTTTCTGCTCAAAAGAGGAGGTAAGAAGTTATTTTATATTAACGTTAAAGCATGTGATGGTCATTCCATTATAACACCCACCAGCGAAAGAATTAAACTGTCCCATGGCTTGAAACTCGTGGTCTAGTTAAACCTCATGTCCCTTTATCAGGCTTTCTAGTCTATTTTGAATCTTCATGATGTCTTTATTTCCAGATGTAGAAATACCACAAGTATCATACTAGCAAAGACAACAGTAGAGCTACCTGCATAATCAATCTTACTTTAAATTGCTCGCTAATTGGATTTATATGAAGGATAGACCATATCAGAATAGAGCCTATTATCCCATCATTTGTACTATCTGCTAGTTACATGCTTGGCAAGCAGGATTCATTGCACGTATGAAGATCAAATTGCAGTCACTTTTAACTTCCTCACTGCTGTCTATGAGCTCAAGGAATGACTTACAACTGGCTAAACGTATAAATTCTTTCCCTTCCATTCCACCTAAACTCCTTAACTGTCTCAAAAACATATTTGATACAAAATGTTAATATCATATGCCTTAAAATACCAAACAACAGGAATGGATGCCAGTTCTGAAGAACATAGCCACTACAGTAATTTGATTTCAAGAAGCTTTATTTTTCTCAGTTCCAGGCCCCACCCTGTTTTCAGGATCTTCTAACTAAGAGATGAAAAATCATTTTGACATAAAATTGAAATGTAGCTGCGAAACAACATGCAGAGACTCAAGCCTCTCATTAAAGTTTCAAGAAAGGTTCTATGAATCCTAGGGCTGGATAACTGAGCTGCAATTCAATTTTAATAGAATCAGAATAGCAAAAGGAAGTGTAATCCTAAAACCTCTGGGCACTAAATCCTGGTTCCCACCTCCTGGGAGTGAAATTCACCTCTGGGCGACTGTCTGCTGCAAGGTTTGTGCAGACTTTCATGTTTCCAGCTCTCTAAGCCACAAAATCATAGGGACCACCTGAGCAGAACTTAAGGGCTGTCCATAGCTTGTCCTGCAATGACCACTCAGAGATGAGTTTCAGTGGCAGTAGATGAGACACTCCCAGAGGACTTCTGCAAAGCAGAGTGAGGACACCCTCAGCTTCTCAGCTCAGGAGAGCAGCTGCACTGTCAAGAATGTGAATTATTGCTTGACTTGTGCTTGTCTCTGTGTATTCCTGCCTTACTATCAAAGGCTTTTGCCTTTTAGAATAGTGGGAACCTGTGCAAGAAGCTCTCCTTGTTAGGACGAACTCAGACACCTGCAGATGAGCTCCTTCATCACATACTAACTTTCAAGCAGTTGAGCTATAGTATTCTGATTTTTCTATCTATCCCAAGGACAGGGATAAATCAGGCTTGTAACTCTTTGTGTTGCTTTGTCCTGTCTCTAAACGTTGTAGAAGAATCATATTTAGCGCAGCTTGAGGAAAAGTTTAGCTGAGAAAAATATCTAATGTGCACTGATCTCCAGAAACACCTCCCCATCTGCATTGCATTTTTTAAGGTTCTTTTCATGATGGCCAGATGTCATTTCAGCAAATTTGTAAGAATGTAGTAACAGATATCAGGATCTGGCTTTATAGCTGGCTTTGATCCAAAGACTATTAAAATGAATGGGAGTCTCTCTATTGAAGTCCGCACAGGTTTTGTGCATCTTTGTGCTACTCCTTTGAGAAACACTGCTAAGATTATTAGTCTTAATATCTGAACTCTATCAGAGTCTTGCTACTAACTTCAGTGGCCCTTAGCAATGTTTGAACTAAGTGTGGGTTGAATAGTTTTTCCCAGTTCCAGTACTATTCAAATACCATAAGCTCAAGGCTTCAGCTCAAATATCAGTGCCATCAGGCTTACATTTCATTTAGGGCTGTGAATTATGAGTTATAGGGGGTGCAGCAAAAACTAAACTAAAAAACTAGAACAAAATATAGGTATCATTAAGTAGAAAATATAGGGACATCAGTATACAATGAGAGAAGAAGTAAATAGTGAAGAAGAAGAGGAAAAAGACTGAAAAATAACACCAATCTGTTACTTCTAAACAAACCCTGGGCCTGGCTCCCTGCAGCATCACTCCCCCTTCACTAGAATAACTCCACCGAGGCTAGCGGCCCAGCTCTCCCATGCACAGGGACCACCGGAGACCTGACCACAGCTCCACGGGCCACGTATGGCTCACAGAGGGTGGGATTCACCTTGCAGAGGTGGAGGCACTGCAGATATCTCCACCTGAGCTGGTTGGATGAACTTCTTCAATAATGAGCAGAAGGAAATGATGTCTTTCAGGCACTTCTGTTGGCTTCCACTTCAAGATGACATGAGGTGTGATCTAGAAGTTTTTTTTCTCTCTTCTTTGACAATAAAGAGAATCTGAACTTTTAGCACAACAGGAAATACTGCCTTTGGCCAAAGCCTGGGCTGACCCCATGTTGTCCACAAGTGTTGGCTGACACCTCCCCTACTCCGATGTATTTTTAGCTGTCTAGATGCCATAACTCCATCAGCTTTTTCACAGCACCAGAACCCCAAATACCTGGAGGGGAATACCTTGCCTGGGCTGTATTTCTATTCTCAACATACGAAGCAAGTTTCAGAAGCCATTAAATTAATTCCTTAAAGAAGTAAAATATTAATATTTTCAGAATGAAGAAGATTTGGGAAGTCAAGGTTAGACTTGAGATATAGTTGCACACTACGCTCCTCCCTGTGAGGTTCCCAGCTCCCCTCCCTCCGCAGCTCAGATACACATCTTCCAACTTCTCACTCCCTTTTTGAATATCCTACCATACAGCTGTATTCCAATACATTTTTAGATGAATGTGAATGTGGTATAGTCTTTTTTTTATCAGTTACTAACTAAAACTTGTTTATTAATGCATAGTTGATCTATGATGAGTTAGGCTAGTTGCTATTTTCTGTGTTCAAAAATGAGACCAAATCTTAAATGAAACACCATAGTGGCTTTGGTAGCAAGCATTATGGGTGGATAGAGTATAAATAGGGATTCTGATACATGAGTAATAACGTCTCATACATTTATAACATTTTCAATTCGAGGTCTTGCAGCTCACTTAATGAAGTCTCCCAAGCCTACATTACATAGCCATGTATTATACAAATATTTTACAAACAGCTCTAGTGGGGCACAGAGAGATTAAGTAGTTTCTCCAAAATAGTTTAGTGAATTGAAAGATCTGGAACAAAATTGAGAATTTGTTGACTTCTTGCTCTAAAACCACTCGGGAAAACAAAGTCCATCCTTACACACTTCAGCAGTTTCTCATTTCCAGTACAACTTGAAGGGAAAAATAGAATAGCTAGGCAATTTTTAAAGACATTCTACAGCTCATCAGTCCCCAAAAATGCAGTGGAATGCTACTTACGCCATAACAATAACACTGAAATCCAGCCAGTTCCATGGATCTCGAAGGAAGGTGAATTCTGTCATGCAAAATCCTCTTGCCAATATTTTTATCAATGATTCAAAAGTGTAAATGCCAGTGAAAGTGTACCTGGGGAATAAAGTGGCCAGGATAAGCAAGAGCATTAGCAGTTAATGGAAGAAATGCAGAAGCCATTCACTCAGCTTATTCATGTCAGTCCCAGTCCTACCCGCACGAGACACTCCTACGCGTTTCGTTGGGGCTGCTCGTGAGAGTTATGGCTGCAGCGCTGGCCTGGGTATGAGCAGTTTCACGTGTGGATCAAGGAGCGTATCGGAAATGGGAAAGCGCTCATGACAGCCACAGAATGAAATTCAGTTCTGCTGCAGGGTGTGCCCTGATGAATTCTCACTCATTTAAGTCAAGCATGAATGCTATGTTGATAAGCTACACTATGGGACTTTCGAAGCACTGTCTGCAATCACCAATGAAAGAGAAATGAATTATGCTGCAATCCTTGCTATTTCTCTTATTTAAAGGAAAATGTTCCTTCCATTCGTAGCTCTCAGCCTTTCCTGCTGAGGCCATTTTAATGGGCAGCAGGTTAAAAATCGCTGTAAGTTGGTTTTATCAGCTAAAATGGGTATTCTTTCTGCAAATTCCTCTATGTTTCACTGTCTGTAGTAAATCACACCACTTTCAGAATTAAGCAACAGTACAATGCTCTCACCAAAAATCAGCAAATCCAAATCAATGCACCCCTCCCAACACTCTATATAGTAATTTTGACTTACTTAATAGTAAGAAAGACATAAGGGTGTTTTGGTTTCGTTTGGTTTAGTTTGTTTTTCCATAGTACAGTAAGTTATTATCAACAGGTTCTTTACTATGAATACTATTGGACAGAACATACATCTTATCTTTTGCAGTAAGGATGATACCTGTAATAAAATTTGGCAGATTCTTTGTGGAGGACAGTAATGTGTTGAGTTATAGTATTCAGATTTGTATTCAAACACAGCTCTCTAAACACTATCGGAGACATCCTTCGGGGCACGCATCATGTCTTTTTTTATGTGTTTATACCTAAAACAGATCATTCAATGGGACTAGGTATTCTAGGACATCTCTTAAAAAAAACAGACATTTAGTATCCATCACTGGCATTCCCTACCACTTTTCCCCAAATGAAGATGCAGCTGATACCAAAGAGGAGTTCTCATTATTGTGAGTCTGCTACATAAAAAACAATTAAAATCCCATAAAGCAAACATTTCATAAGATGAATTTCACTGAAAACACTAGCTTGAGTTTCCTGTTTAGGCTGTCATTAAATACCATTAGCTATAACGGTACCATCACTAAAAATCTTCATAACTGTTTGGATCCTCTCTGGCCAAACCAAAAGGTGTAAACAACTAAAGGTGTTAATACATTGGAGAACTTCATTATATCTATAACGGAAGCATTTTCTCTTAGTTGTGTTCCTTTGGTCTGCAGCCAGGCACACTTACAGCTAGTGGCCACTCTCATGCCCTCCTGTCCATGACATACAGGAGCACTAATCAGACATGTTATAATGCCTCAATATGCTTTGTCGTAACACGTAAAGTAGAAGGACTGTTTTTTGTGCAATGCTCGACTAAAACGTTTCTCACACTTCCTCTCTGACCATGCACCTAAGCATTACCTCGTATCCAACTTTTCACAACTCCTGTTTAGTTTTGCTGTGATATTCCAAATATAGGTCACCAAAGTGGCAATCTCTTTGAGTATGTGTATTCAGTAATACATGCAGAAAATACATACAAAGAACTAAAAAAACCCCTTCATGGTACATAAGCTCATTAAAATGATATAGTACTTATATTTATTCAGCATGTCAGATGGTTTAATTGATTGTATAATCATCATCTAATTCAAAATGGATGGGGCAAAGTTCTCCAGTAACTGAAAAGCTTCTTTAATAGTGGCAGTCAAGGGGTTTTTTGTGTTTTTAAAAATTCTTTTAGTGGGGGTAAGTTGAATGGAATTTTTTTTCAAAATGTTAAGTACTTACTCTTTAAAAAGTACATCCTTTTTAAAGGATGATGTAGGATAAATATCTATACAATGTTGTTCTTGTAGCCTTTATAAGGCTCAGGACATTAGAATAAAGTGGATTAAGTTTATCTTTTCCAAATCCAATATTAATTAATGTGAATTAAAGTTCACTGGGCTAATTTTCCTCTTCAAAAATACCTGCCTTTGATTTTGTTCTCAAAATTTGAGGAGGAAAAGCTGAGAGATAGGAGGGGAAGCAGGAGAAGGAGAAACGGAGAGAAAAAGAAAGGGAGGGGGTTTCCTCCATGTTGCGTTATTCTGGTTATATTTCTGTTTAACTTTCTTGCGTGTCCTGTCTGGTGCATTAATAGCATTATCCACATTTCCTTTGCCTAAGGAAGATACAACCAGCACTTTGATGTTTTCCTACAGAACATATGAATTCTCAAGCGGAGACCCAATGACCAAATCTTGACTCACAGAGATGAGAAGTCCAGGTTGCAGCTGCACACGTCGTGGGTATGGCACTGCGTGACAGTTTCCAGTAAGAAAAGGACATCAGGGGAAAAGGAAAGTCACACACATTCTTGAGGGCAATACACTATACAGAAATACGTGAAACACCCTGGGATTAAGACGTTATTGTGATCAGATGGAATATTTGGTTCAGTCCTGTCTATAATTAGTAATTTATGGCCTAGAAGATGTACCCTGCATGATCTTATGAAACCTAAAATAAGGGCATTTTGCTGTATTTCCTTACAGCCCTGAGCAGACCAGCCACCAGGCTATGGTGCAGCAGATGGCTGTGTTTATTGTACGTCAGTCAAAAATAAAAAGTGTGTTCTGATTGGTTCAATGAGCCAAAATAATTGTTTAATGCACTGTAGGTTGATATGTGTGTGCATCTGATATCTGTTTCTGAAAGGAATATTTTAAAGTAACTTAAAGAAAGGAGATGGACTTTCTAAAACCTAGTAGCACCTTTAAAAAGTATTTTAGGGATTAAAAAGGAACTGTGAGTGAAATCTTTGCTATTTTTCTGAGTGTTTGACAAGCTGGAGAGACAAAGACCTTATAAAAGTATCCCCAAATAATTTTATGTTTTCTCATATCTACCACTCATTACAGAGGAACACTTTTCATTGTATGCTCGGTGCAAATAAAACTTTTGCTTTCAGTAATTTTTAATTTAAGGACAGAATCAAGTACGTCCTGGATGTATTTTTTGAAATAATTAAACTAAAGGTCCATCAGCTTATTCCAATGTGTCCACCACCACACCACCTAATCTCTTGCATAGGAACTCTGGAAGGTAGACCAGTTTCAAATGGAGCTCTGATCATACATGGTTTCATTCAGATGTAGCATAGCAGGTGCCTTTAGCAATAAATATGAGCTTGGTAGACTAAAAATTGTTAGTTTACTTACTAAGAGAGTTTTCACAGGCAACAAATGCCTGGTAAACCATTTTGTCAGGACAGATACTATGTTCAGTGTTACTGGAAAGAAATTAGACAACAGCAAACAAGATGAAAAGAAGATTGTAACAAATGACAGAGGAAGGACAAGGTAAGGACAGGGCACCGGTGAAGATACTTACTCAACGTATTTATTCCACGGCGGAGTCTCTGATTGTGCCATGAACACACAATTAGTTAGAATAGTGCACATAATAAACATACTGAACAATGTAAATAAGTGAATTAAGGAAAACCACATCTGTTTTAAGACTTCATAAATTTTAATCATTTCACGCAAGATATGACAGCTCACTTGTAATTTGCAAGACTCTTAAAAGCTACCACAGATACTTGTTTGCGAGTGTGTGAGGGAACAGGTAATTATGCAAAAATAACTGCATAAGACTGCAAACTGAGAGCTTCTTCCCTGCTTTTTTTCTGTTGCCTACATCCTTTATGCACACTTCACACAGTAAACAAATGCACCGACTCTGCAGTTTTCTGAAAATACAATACCCCAAACATGCAGCTGTGTTGGTCAGATGACAATGTGCCTAGGTGCGCAACTTTGTATGAAAAGAAGGATTAGTATCATTTAAGTATTTAAGGAAAACCTGTGTCTGCAAATTCCCATTTTGATTTGCATCCTGAAACATTTCTCAGGCTCTAGGCAAGTTATAAACCTGATCTCTCTAGCAGGGTTCAGGTCTTGCTTTCAATGTATAGTTTCATCAAAGGCTAATATGAGTTTCACAGCACTAATTTTAAGGCTTGGTCTGCAAACCCGGTTGGCAAATATGCAGTCCTGGTCTGCAGAGCTGACTGCTTCAGCTGAGGCACCAGTTTCCTAACTGACAACTAAAATGAACTTCCTGCTTCCTAACGGTATGGCCTATGCACTTAGCCACTAAGGTGAGGCCACAAGTCAGACAAGGAGCACCCTAAATCAAATTCCTGAAATTGAAAACGTAGTTCACTGAGCTGCTCTCCTGACAGCATGTGCCACTTTCTGTTAAAAAAAAAAAAAAAAAAAAAAAAAAGCCTGTGCAAATTAACAGGTCCCATGTTACTGGGAAAAGTTTAAGCAACGATTTTAAAGGGACAGAAGTTAAGGCAAAGGACAACAACCTACAATTCAATCAATAGGCTGTAATCCTTCTCAGGGAAAGACAGTAGAATACAAATGCAAATTTCTTTTACTTTGTTCAGAAAAAAAAAGATGCTATTGTTTTTCACTGTTTTACAGATTTCATTGTTTTTTTTTTTTTTATTTGAGAATAGTGATCTGAGAATATTGTTTCACGAGTATGTCCTGAAATGTTTGTATGAAGATTGTCCTTTCTCAGAGCCAAAACCTCTGCTGAATACAGAATGGAACATTTTCTGATTTGCCACATAAGCAACCGCAAAGTTAAATTAGTAGTAACCAACCTGCATATTCCCTGGTGCCACCACAGAAATCAGTAATTGAACTCAAAGGGACTGCTCATCTCACAAACATTTTCCACTTCTGGGGCCTACACCTCCTACTGAATGACTCTGAAGGATATGTGATATCCAGTCTCATTTTCTCAATTCAAGTTTCTAAAACTATCATCTGGTCTATCTGGTTAACATAATTAGTTGTAAATTGCAGTTAGTCTAGAAAACACTGGATTACTTTTTCAACTACAATGAAAATCCTATGAAAACAACAGCAGTACAGCAGAGGGGTGTCTGAAGACCATGATAAACAAGGACTGTCCTTCAATTCAATTCTATGCAAGGAAATTCTTCTGCAATCACCCATTTTAGGATCACCAGTATGATTTATAGATCACTGTTTCCTTGCAGTGTAAGTTGAACCTAACAGCTTTCCCAAATGCTTAATTGTACACAGGTGTCACAGCCTTCTCATGTGAAGACCCAAGAGAATATCCAGGAGGACATGAGGTGAAAATGTAAGGAGTCAGTCTGTGGCCATCAAATGCACTCTGAATTCAAAACGATTTTCATCAAGATCACAGTGACAAAGAATATAAAGGGAAGAGACCTTTCAGCTCGTTACACATTGAAATTAGAGGTCTATGTAAGAAGCAAGAGAAAATGGAGATTCCTACAGAATGAATGTTAGCATTCCTGAAATCTAACGCAATTGTTCATATAAGCAGACTGTTAAAATTTGATGATGGTTGTCTACTCAGAAAGGACAGAGCGAGTAAAGAAGATGAAATGGAGACAATCTATTTTAAGGTCATAGCCTGTAACGTAACTTAGAATTACTGCTAATTCTAAATTTTGAAAGCATACCAATCCATGAGTTAACACAGATCACACACATAGTTAACACATTCCAGAGGGAGTACTGCTTAGTATTTGTTACAGACCACAAATCCAGTATAGTAAGCCACTCAACAGGATCCTTTCTACAAGAAATTGAAAGTAAAACTTGTATTTTATGCAATATCCCAATCTGGAATTACAGAATGGCATCTTAGGTAGTCTGTATAAGGAAGTCCTAAAAACTATAAACCACAGAATGATAGAATCAGTAAGGTTGGAAGGGACCTCTGGAGATCATCTAGTCCAACCTTCCCACTCAGCAGGGTCACCTAGAGCATGGTAGACAGGGTTGCATCCAGGCGGGCCTTGAAGATCTCCGGAGAAGGAGACTCCGCAACCTCTCTGGGCAACCTGTTCCAGTGCTCCGTCACTCTCACAGGGAAAAAATTCCCCCTCACATTCAGGCAGAACTTCCTGTGCTTCAGTTTCTGCCCATTGCCTCTTGTCCTGTCCCACGGGACAACTGAAAAGAGTTTTTCCCTGTCCCCCTGAAATTATTGTGTTCTAGTAAAAAGTCATCAAACTAAACATAACATACTTCTATTTTAGATTTTATTATGATGATTAATGGTTAATTGGCAGACTGAATACTAGGAGCTGTGTAAGTGATCATTGCCCAATTAACTATAATATGGGCAGGCAAAGGTTAGTCTCAATCAATAATACGTATAACAAGTGATTCACAGAGTCTCATTTTTCCTTACAGAGGAAAATGTGTCAAATCAGATGGCAGAATCTTGCATATTTGCAAGCAGAAAATATTTTTTTTAAATGGGAATTCTTTAAGAATAAAAATTTTAGGTGGGCAAGAATCCATAGTTCTAGAGTCAAGGAAGGTAATTTTGGAGAGAAGGACATCCTAGATCTGTGGCAAATTGGGCAGAACAATATATAATAAATAGGAAAAGTAGGAAATAGCAATTGCTATATTTTCTATAAAGGACAGTAAACTACTTGGAGAAACCAAGAACACCACAGAACAGCCTATGGGTTACAGACAGCATGAAATAAAGAGGAGTATTTAAAGCATAAGACATAAATGAAATCGCAGCAGTGGTTTAGTCTTTTTAATAGGTGGAGATGGTGAAATAGGTAATAGTGATGCAGAAGACAAAGAATAGTCAATCAAGAATTTTGTTTTGTATTTGACATGGAGCAAATGGTTGCACCTCCACACACCCCATGTCCCCCATAACAGAAATGAGCCAGAGCCTTGCTCAGGCAACCATCTAGACCATGGTTCTACCTAAAGGCCTGCTGGAATCTGAAGAGGAGGGCAGATCCTTAGCATAGCTTTAAAGGTATATTGTTAATTGAAGTAATCTCCATTAGTTGGAGGTCATCAAACTGAAGATATTCTTTCTCTTGGAAGAGATTATTTCTAACTGACTGGACTAACCTCATTTGACTGGATGACAAAAGAAAATACAGGACCTAACTTGTCTGATGTTTCAGAGGAAGAACTCCATATAAGCTACCTAACCAAGAAATGTGATCTCCACCACTTCTGTATAGGATGATTTTGACTCTGTTCTCTCTATTCTATTCTACCATTGGCCTTTAAGGTACATTCAATGACTGCAGTGGAAATATGGCATCCACTGAAGAAGTTGCTTCAGACACTTACGTGACAGTTAATGCTCTTTTGGCTTGTGCCCTGGGGAAAATAAACATTGCTTGATTACACTCATGCAAAACAGTAGATCTAGTTCCCAAGTTCATGTCTGTGACATTATCTGCTTGATTACTTGCCGATTCAGGCTCCTTGCTGCCCGGGATATTGGCTTCTTGCTCAGCTAATTGGCCTTTGTGTTTCAGGTTGCTGTGAAAGGCCTTTATTGATGGAAAACAATGTGCTGCCTAACGCAGGAACTTCACCACCGCGTTATTGTGCCAGGGACTGCTGCCTCCTGCCTGTGCTCGCCGAAGGCTGGGCTGTTAGATTGTCTGACATTATCAAAATAAGTTGATAACTTGGGTCTTTCTAAAACTAAAATGCTGTTAGCTGTGCGGTCTTCCACTTCAGAAATTTTATGCTCCTTATCTGACCATATTTTTGCTCCTGACATGTCTTTGAAATTCACTCCTCTGTGTTCTCTATCCTTGGAGGTAATGTGATAAGGACTTCTCGCACTCTTATCTTTTGGGTGACTGCCACCAAGGGCGTGTAGTTCCTGTGTATTACACATACTTGTGACCTTTTGCCTTCACAAGCAGTTGTAGAAGAAAGTGAGTAGTAAGACAGAACAGGCCTCCACAGCTGGAACCAATATTTACACATACATGTTTTTTGCTAAGAAGCTCAATTTTCAAATTCTTCTCTGAGTCATTCCCGTGCAAATCCATTGACCTCAGCTAGCTTCAGCAAGGCTGTTCTGATGTAATTGTACCTAATAAACACTGTTTGACCCTGGGTATACAGCAGCACATGCTGAACTGCTTGCAGGTGTAACCTGATGCACAAATATCTCTGCAAAATTCTATGGTATATTCTGTGAAAGCACAAAAAAGTCTTGGCTGATATTGCATATTTTCCTTTCTCCATAGAACTGTTTTACTAGGAGCCTCTCCTATGCTTCCTCTTGTGAGGACAAGTATATTCTCAGATCACTTTTTTCCGCTGCATCCAGAACCACTGGGAATTTGGTTTCTTTCTTTGTTTTTTTTTCTCCTAAATTTGATAATAAACCAATGATTCTAAGATGCTACCTGCTTCATATTTATTAGCACTCCCTGGTAGACATAGGCCTTGCATCTGGGGAATTTCTGTCACTAAAATGTCACACAGTCATCACAGCAGCATACAGAGTCTCTGAATTATCAATGCGAGACCTGACATGTGCACTGTAGAAAAAGCAGGCAACTCATGAAAAGGGTGTGTTTTTAATAATTTTTGTACAAAGCTGGACATTTGGCTCAATTTGATCTTGCAGAGATGTGTGACTAAATCAGAATAAAATGTCTCTGTGCCCACATTTAAAAAACAAAACACTTCCCCCCCCCACCGCACACCCTCTAAGTAACACCCTTCAGAACTAGGGCTAGGTGAAACTGGGCATTGCTTTCTGCTGAAAGGTCTACTATGCCAGCATCTCTTTTCATTCTAAGCTTGTCAACCGCTTGAAATTAAACAAACTGAGAATACAACAAAGAAATTTTTTAAATGTTCTGTGTTAGGACAGCAAAAACATTTAATTCTGAGGTAGTTCCAGATTGAATCTCATCTGGATGTGGTGGGTCTTGTAGGAGAGATGGCTTAAGCACCCTATGGTGAAGCTGTCCATCAGAGGACACCTCCCAGGATGGGCTCTAACCACCTGCTCACTTCCTTCTAAATTAATGTATCCAATTCCTTCCACTGACTCTTTGCTAGTTATGGTCAGGCCCTTAACCTTTTAAAAACCTGAGTAACTCATCAAATTCTCTACTGCTGTTCACATATCTGATGCCAATAGTATAAAAGAATTATATTCACATCTCACTTAACAATATAAAATAAAATAGACCAAAAAGCCAAGCACATTTCTGCTTATATCAGCAAACAAATGAAACAAAAAGTTTTAAAACTGCATATTGAAATCAAATGATTTCATACTTCCATTGATCTGTGTTTAAAAATAATATCATAAAATACACTAGGAGGGAAATCAACAGAAAGGATATGAATGTACCAAAATTTTAATTGCTGTTCTTCTAATTGGATGGAAAGGGCTAAGTATATACAAGGCAGGAGTGGCACTAAATCGAAAGATTGTCTTCCCTTTGTTCAGTACTACAAATGTCTGGAAAACAAAACAGGAAATGAGAACATTCAGTATTTTCATTAACGCACAGCTTTTCCCAGCCCACTTCCCAGCCCATTTCCCAAATTGGGAAATTCCTGTCAGGATCCCAAACTTATTCCCCACTCCCTCCCTAGACCCCCAAATTCCTTTTCATTCTATGAAGTTTCTCCCAAGACCCTCTCTGTGGAGAGATTACTATTGCAATATCCCACCACTGCTTACAGGATCTAATGCACTACCTCCATCACGAGGCTGGGGAGGGAGAGGACTCACCTCTAAAAGTAAAAGATGATCTGGATGCTAAAATGTGGTGGAGAGACTTTTATACTGCTTTTCTTCCCAGGTGCCAGCAGTCCTATTATTTTGTTACTCTCTTTCCTACCTTGAGCATCCTGTTGCTCCTAGTCATTTTTTTTGTCTTATCTTTCAAATGAGAACCTCGATGAGGCACAGTTTCATAACAGGATTGAACCTGGCCTTGGCACTGAGGCATTGTTATTATATTTGGGTTAATATGACCAGAGAAAAACAATACTGAATTATCTTTAGTCCAAAACAGCGGTGAGTTGAATGCTTGCCCAATTTACAGGGCTCTGAAGATACCCAACCATGCACAGATGAACTAACACTCACTCAGAGACAGGATCAGGCCACTCCGTAGACAAACTCTAAATAATTCTGCCACTTGCCCGTCTTGCATCTAAGACCTTTATGACACAGAAATTGCAAATCTATATCCTGCTGCTTGTGCCTGGGAATAACAGGAACAACACAGCCATAAATGGCCCTTCCAGATAAGTAATCTATTTCTCTTTGCCCATTTAACTTTTATTTTGCAGCCATTGCATCTGTCTCTATACTGCTCTAACAAAAGACGCATTGTGCTCGCATCAACCCACTGTTTACAGCAAATAGCATAGTCCAAACCAAGAACATCAGTACCTGAAAGACCTGGAAGCTGTCTAAAAATACGTTGTGCTTCCAAGCCTTATTCTATCCTCCATGTTGCGAAATGTTTGGAAGGGGGGAACAAACTGTAGTAAGCAAGCTGCGCGGCTACGCTGTCAACAGCCTTTTGACAGAAGCTGTTTGGACTGTCGTGGCTTTTGTCCAGCCTACACATGATTTCGCATCAGGTGATGCTCACTTTAGGATGAAGCATATCCTTCTGCAAAGTGCTAGCATGGCACACACCACTAACACTCCCCCTTAGCACTATTTTGGTCATCTCAAACAGCATTGAGAACAGAGTTTAACTAGCCCGCGGCAGGAAAAGAGCTGTTGCCCCCCAGGAGTGGTTACGCAGGTGCCTTTCACTCGTGTGCAGAGTGCTAGCACAAGACTCAAGTCACCCAGAAGCTCTTAACATTAAGGGGCTGAAGTGATAAACAGACCTGTGAAGAGTCAAGTCTCATGAAGACACAAGATATGGTAGATAAAATCCTTCATTTAGCTCAGCCACCGTGCTGCTCTTGTCAGACACTGTATATTCGTATTTAGTGTTATCTGAAAACACCCAAGTCTTAATTACACTATTTACTCCACTGCTCCACTATTTAGGTGCTTTCTGGGAACCCTGCTCATGCCAAAACTCTGACCCTTAAACTGGAAAAAAAATACTTTCACTGCCTGAGGAAAGACAAGAACCAGAGTCTTCAAAACAGAGAAACGTTTTACGTTTTAGCAAATGCAAAGGAAGAGAATGTCTTGCTGCTCACCTTGCGATCACTGTAGAAAGGGTCAAGGTCCTCCAGCGGCTCTCCAATGAGCTCCGGAGGCACAGTCCCATAGATATCGGGCAGCTTCTTGCAAGCTTGTAAATCAAACTGGGGCTGAGGTTTCTCTTCTTCACCCAGCTGCTCTCTGTACTCCTGCTTCGCGTTCCTCGCAAGCTTCTCTGCAATTCTTTTCTCAATCGCAGCCAGAGATTCAGGCGTGAACCGGTGGAAGCTGTTAGTTCCCGGTGGTAACAAGAAGTCAGCCATCTTTTCATCCTGCTTTGTCTATACTGGTCTTTACTCCTAGTAGTGGAAATAACTATAACAAAAAGGACCAAAGATAAGTGGCAGCAGCAAAGCAAGAAGAGGAAAGCCAACAGGAAGAAAAAAAAAAACAATAACTTCTAGGTTATCGATTATCAAAAAACTCTTCATCAAATATTATGTGGCCAGTAGAACACCAGGGAAAAGAGAAATGACTGAAATTGTAGTTTAAATTAGGAAACATTCTGTAATCAGACTTTGTAGATGTACTGTGGAGTATTCACAAGTGTGTAAGTAACATAGCAGCCTAAGCCCCATTTAAAGAGTAACTTAGATTCATACAAGCTTAAGTTTCATCGAAAGTCACAGGGATTTGGATTCCTAACTCATTTTTTAAAATGCAGCTCTGGGAGTGGATGAACAATGTGCCTAAGATGACTGCAGGGCAGATTTAGATCAGCTGATCTCAGGCCACATGATGCAAACTCTAAAAATGCCCCAGCTGTTCTATTCCAAATATAAAGAGTGAAAGGTCAAGTTCAGACTCTTATGTCTCATAGAAATTCTTCATAATCTCTCTCTTCGGCTTCAGCAACATCATTTTTCAGCATTTATTTTCCTTTAGGGATAGGAAATGCCATCTTCAGGATATCTGACAATACTGCTGAGCATTTTCTTCTCCTCCACACCCCCCACTGTCTCAGAGATGTTGGAAGCCTAAGTAAGCATGGCAAAGCCCTGGAGCCTTCATGGGAACACTCCAAGTTTCTGAGGTGATGAACGACCAGAGCTGGCAGTTCATCACATCCGAAAAATAAGGCTGTTTACACCCTTAATACCTGCAGAGCTGTCTGGACATCTAACTCAAAGCAGTGAGGTTTGACCATCTTGGGCTGATGGTGCTTCACAGATAACACTTCCAACCCCTGCCAGAATGAAAACGAGGGAGAGGAACCACAGCTCTTCAATGTATATGAATAAGGTGCAAGTGGGAAACTCACAGCAAAACAAAAGGGTTCCGCAGATCTGTGCTAAATAACATGGATAACTGAAAATTAACATAAAACTACTGTTTGAAAGGGGACAAAGTTTATCCTTTCTCTAGTAGCCTGCAGAAATCTGCTCAAGTTCACTGAAGCCCAGTTTTGCAATGTAACAGTAACTTAAGTGACAAGTTTTTCCATCAGGAGTAACCTTCACTATGCAGCAATTAAAACGCATTTCACAGACAAAATATAGCTTTTTTCTTTTCTCGCTCTCTCTTTTTTTTTTTTTTTACCACCATCAGACCACTCATTCTGAATTAAAACATAAGACTGTGACAAACAAAATCTTCATAGATTTGGAGGTGGGCTGCCCTATGGTATTCACTGATGTGCGCAGGATGCAATTCTTTGTTCTGTTGCAATTGTTGTTTTCTGCTTTCGAATGGTATTTGTCTATTTATAGTGGATAGTTCCAGATAGTTTGCTTCTATTAGGCTCTGTGATGACAGCATTTTTGTTAGCAAACAGACTTTAACTGGGCTCCACATGACAAATAGCATATTTATTGACTCAATTTATTTGAGCAAAGTACTCTTTCAAATAACTGCTGTTTTTCCTGTTCTGACTTTGTTTTAAAATGAATTCATTAAATTGTCATTGATCACAGCATATCATACTGAAATGATTTACTAGAGCTTGTATACTGTGCTCTGCATTACTGTTTGCCTCAACAGGCAAACTGAAATGAATTGGCCCTTCCCCGAGTTTGGGTATTCTGATACTCTTCTTTATTTAGATATTATCCTTATTCCTTTTCCCTCTCTTCTCACATCATTTGCGCTTTCCCCTCCCTCCTGAAAAACAGGAAATTAGTGGTTTTCCCACAAACTGAGTTTCCTTATGCTCAGAGCTTTGTGACTCAGCACCGGTGCAAGCAAATAAAATTTCACTTTCTGTAAATGACATCAGCGCAGGTGGCCAGAGAATTCTCTTGTTTTCCTTCTTTTTTTTTCCCCCGACATTTTGATTTTTGTTTCTTTACAGTGAAACCTATCTCACTGCCAAAAGGATCAACAAAAAGCAGGGGAAAGGAATAGACGAGGTCTCTAAACTGGAGAGATTACTGAGAGCTGTTAATAGAAATCTATATAATCATCAGAGCTATGGAGATGGTGAATGGGGAGTGACTGTTCACTGTTTCTCAAAGTACAAGAACTGAGAAATTTCACATGAAAGCACAGAGCAGCAGGTCCAAAACATCCAAAGGACTCACTTTTCCACATCGTGCACAGTTACACCGTGAAGCTTGTTTCACTGTAAACTTGCTGCAAATGCCGAAAGAAGGCAAGGATTCACAAAGCAACAAAACAAATCCAAGAGCGAAGGATCCATTAAAAACTTTAAATGCAAAGATCCTGCTGCTGAGAAAATCCCCAGGCTGCAGGAGCCGGTGCGTGCAAGAACGCTCCCACGTGTTTGCCTTACTCTTACGCTCCTCCTGGTTGCCAGCCTGGAGAAACGTGTGCTCTGGTGTTATGTACTTCTACCCTTGCTCAGCACACATGTCAGAGGACGGTGCTGACACCAGGCAGCCCGTGCTGCCTTGGGAACGGGCTCAATCTGTCCACAAATCAGATCCGCGTGCTAATGCGCGCGAGAGCCCAACCCGCCAGCAGAGTCCGTAGCTGGCCAGAACCTGTGCAGACGCATCCACACATGGCAAAGTCAAAGCAAATACACCTGCAAAGCTGGCTCGCGGTCTGCATCACGCCATCTACCTGCTTTGGGACACGGGCCAGGCGACTTCCAACAAGCTATGCAGACACATCCTTTGCTAGGCCAGAGAGACCTCACGGCAGAAGCTCTTTGGGGCAGACCGAACCAAGAGGGCTGAACTGATTTTACTCTTGGGTCATCCGCTCTGTGCGGGTGGAGGTGGGATATTTCCAAATCAGCTCTCTCCAACTACGTGGCAGTAGTTCTGTACTTCCCCTGTTCAAAATCAGAGCTTTTCAATCTCAAATGGAAGTTCCAGAAAGTTACCTAGCTAAGAACAAGGTGGAAAATACTACACAAACTTCATCAGAGCTTTTGCTGTTCCTCCCTGTATTTCCCCTAATCAAGATTCATATTACCAGCACTCTTATAATGGAAAAATCTGGACATGTTTTGCCTTCTTACTGTATATTACTTAAACTTTCTACATTTTAATGTCTACATTTAGCATAATTCTTCAATTTCAAATGCTTTCAGGAAATGGACAAGATAATTTCATGGGTCTTTTCTATGTCTAATTTCTTCTCATCTGTGAATTGCAAACACTTCTACAAACAGACAGGGTTAGCCCAGATGTTTCTTAAAAGGGTAAGAAAGCACTACAGTTTAAAAAGGGAAATCATCAATGACTGAATCAAAGAGCTGGAATGCCATTTCTTAAGAGATAATAGCTGTTGTGACTCATATTTTTACAATATGAGCCTGGATTTTTCCATTTCTCTCAGGCATGTTTTTGAAGTACAAGGCTTCAAACATATTGTTTCTGTGATATCACCATGTAGAGAATGGTCATTTACCTCTTGCTTTGTCTTTGCTAAATTCAGTTACCATTGGTTTGTGCTGATAAAAACGTACCGGTTATGTAAACAAAATGTACTAAAAAAAAATAAAACCCCAAGATGCATATTTTCTGTGGCGTGGCAAGAAATGGAGGAGAAAAGTACAAACAAATACGATATTGCAAGTATATACATTCATTCAGTAAGCAGTGGAAAATGCAATTTTCCACTATCACTTTAGCCTTACTGTCATATGCTTCAGTCACCCCCACTCAGAGACCATGCAGGCTCCAAACATAAGACTTGCATGCCCTATAAGCCTTTCACTGACATCCTATGGATGATGACCATCACCTAGAAGGACAGCTTGGGCAATGGGTCACCTGCAAGGGTGCAAATATAGCAGACATTGAACCTGCTCACCTCCAGCTGGCAGCACTCCAGCTGAGACCACCACCACTTATACCTGGAGCCCTTCATCACAGCCTGGGATGCTGCCCCAAGCCAGCAAGGAGATCAGGTCACCCAGCTACAATGTGGGAAGCAGAGGCTGAGCTCCCTGCGAGGCACTACACCTTGTTAGACTTTGACTTCAGAGAAGCCACAGCCTCGCTTGGCCCCATCACCTGTCTGGACAGGGGCACAGGACTGCTTGCCTGGCACACCAGAGTGTCACGAACATACCTACATACATTTCAGACACTTGAGAAGAATGACAAAAAAAGGAGCCAAGCTTTAAGACAGATGTAGTGAAAGCATCATTCACAGGCTCAGGGTTGGATACCACCAGACTTGCTCATCTCAAATCAGTTATTTAACCCTACCGATTTCAGGGATGACTCTCAGAGGAAGCTGCTACTGATTATTGGCCAGGAAGGCAGATGATAGCCCATGGGAGCAGATATGTTACTGCTGGAATTCTGCTAGATCTAAATCTTCCAAAAAAACCAAATAGTCCAAAATTCTTCTTTTGTTTAAGAAATAGTTGTGATTTTGCATCCCTAACTGTGGTGGTAACAAAAACAATCATGAGGATGGCTTCCTTTTAAATGCTTGAGAACGCATGAAGTGCTGTCACCTTTTTTTCCTCTTCTCTATATAATCTCTTCGGCATTTTCCTTAGGCCTGCAGAGCACTGCAAACATGAAAATAATAGGATACGGAAATGAAGAACAAGACAATAACACATCTAATTTAATGTCACGGCCTGGATTCACAAATTTTTATGTATAAATTACACATTCACACTTACTCTATTGTATTTAGAATAACTGCAAAGTAATATGGGACTGCATGGCAGTTTTACTCCAACCATGAAATGATGACTTCATGGAGAATTCTTGTTTTTAATTAAGATCAAATAAAGACCTTTTGCAGAAAGATCAAGAGGCTGTAGTAGCCTAGGTAACTTCGACATTTATCATAATTTTATTCATGATCAACAGGCAATCTTATTAGACCTAATTCACTCGTATTTTAATTGCACTTTACATTCCTCAACTAAGAGGTGCCATGGGAAATTCTCTTTCTACTGAAAAATTTCAGTTGCTACTAATGCACACTCTGAGAGTCTGTATACCCACACCGAAACAAAGGAGAACTGAATAAAACAGTCCTTGAACACATTCATTACTTATGCTTAAACTCATAGCTGTTCTGCTCCTTACTTCCAACGGGCAGAATTTTGTCAAGACCATAAACAATGATTTTTCGTGGTACATGTTCCTAACACGTATAATCAGCTGCAGCTGGAATAAATCGGCACAACTCTACCCATCCCACGGAAGTCCCGGCAGCTGGGGAAGTGAGCTGCTCAGATGAGGAATATCCAGACAGAAATTATTCGGTGAGCAACACGCTGAGCCCCGCGGCCCCGCGTGCTGAACACTGTGCTCAGCACGAAAGAGCTCAGAGAGGTCAAGGGAGGGGACGAAAGCCTTCCACAAAACTCTGATGGAAATGGCTGCAAAGCGTAGCTCTTGCAGGAGATCTCTTAGGAAAAGCGTAGCGTTGACATAACCCACAGACTGACACAGGGAGAGTGATGAGACAGAGGTCCACTGGCTGCACACGTCACGGAGCAACCCTGCAGGTTGATATGACATTGCATAACGCGTACGTCTCCTAAACAAGCCCGATTTGTTCAGCGTACGTGCTGACCAGCGGCTGGAATAAGTAAGGAAGAGAAGACCTCATTGCATTCACGTCAGGAAGGAAAAACAACACCATGTCCAAAAGTGAAATCTCAGAATTATTGACCCACAAGCCTTTAGTCGGCAAGCAGCACAGCCTACACTGTATTGTCTTTTAAATCTAGTTTAATGAGTTTTCCAGCATCTTGCTCATCAGAATCACGGCATTCTGACATTACCAGTGATGTATTGACAAGATAAAGTCTTCAGAAAGCTAACATGTGCTAAAAGGAAATGAATTCAGAAGATCATCCCGATATTGAAATAGTATCTGGGGATGACAAATGTTATGCCAAGAATTAAATGCTGGCACTAAGTCTTCTCTTATGATAAAATATGTATTTTTAGTGAGCTAAAAATATTCTGCTTTCTTTGCAGGTGTTTTTATTTCAAATTATGCTGAATGACAGGAACAAGCAAGAGCAAAGCAGCACATTACAGTTAACAGTGCACATTTTATGTTTTACTGAAAAATATAATTCTCTGCACCCCAACAGGTTTTCATGTCTCTTTTAGTTAACTAGAGATTGGCCTCGGAGTTAATTTACTATTAACTACTCTGCCTTCAGATTCAGGGAAAGATTTCTCCTTTGCTACTCTGAACCAAAAGAGTTTGCAGAAGAGCTATGGAGAAAGAGGAATGTCTTCAGCCCAGACTGCAGTTATTAGCTTTTGAACAACAAATAAGAAATCTACAGGAGAACTCCATATTTTATCAAACATAATGAACGCTGTTTGCACCACTGGCTGCTTGGAATGCTTACATGAATAAAATATATCAAATCTGGTCCATTTTGCTTGTATAGACTTTCCTAAAGATGTTCTAACAGATATAGGAAGTTGTAAAATAGCTATTAAAATATATTCTGGAGCCATGATGGGATAGTTATGTTGCTGAAGGAAGGCAGGTTTTTTTGCTGGCCACCAAAAGCTTTACGGTATGTAACGTGCTAGGCCTTCCAGTGGAGAGGGAGCCATGGCTGGAAAGCTAGGCTGCCTGATATATTACCCATGAAGGTATAAGTGAGGCATCACTGATCCTCCTGCCATGTAACTTACAGAAAGACATTTCATTGGTAAGGAAAAGCAACAGACTCATGAAAACAGTCAGCAGAATTGGAATATTTCCATTGAAAAGAGTTGTATGGAACTCTGTAAGCAAAACCAAGGCCTCCTTTACAATTTTAGCACTGAAATAAGAGAGAAAGAAGATATGACAAACAAACTTCAAACCCATTTCTAATGCTAAACGGTGCAGTATAGCTTTTCCTCCTTTTGTGTGCAAGGTACAAAAAGAAGCTGAGGTGAAGGGTCAATAAAATATTACATATGAAAGAGAAAGGCAAGGAGAGACAGACCTGTATGGACGTTTAAGATCTGCTGCAGGAGGTAGCAGGTCCTTTTCCTGCACCCAAAGGATATGAAGTGAGACAGCAGGACCTGCTAAGCGCTCCTCCATCTGCGATAATAGGAGCATGCTGCTCCATGACAGGATCAACAGTTATCTGATCTCCATTTCATCCTTACATCTATAACCAGTCAATCTTCCATCCTTCTCCATCTCAGGCTCTTTCCTGTTCATTATTGTACCAAATTATCTCACCCTCCCACGTACCTTATTCAGAGTCAACATAATCTTTCCATACACCTCTCCCCGTCTACAGTATTGAGCAATAACCCACAAGCAGCATTCACATCAGACCTGTGTGATTTTATCAAAGTTATCTTATTGCCTTGTTTGTGCCATGCAATACATTTTGGCAGGCTCTTCTGGAGGATAGAGGGTCCCTATTTGTCCCTGGGTTTGGGCAGTGTGTGGTGCTAATGGAGCTATGGGCAGGCCATCTCAATGCTTTCGCCGTATGACACACACATGAGTAACAACAAACGGCACAGACTTAGAAGCATATTGGCCAAATTATTTTCCTTGGTAATGGAAATGGAGGCTCACAAACGCTATTAGGGAATCTCTGGTCACTGCTTGCTGGAGTATGGTCATTGCTTGCCAGGGTATATTGGTTATATTCATTACTTAGTGTACCGTGAATTTGACAATGCGAATTGGAAAAAAGCTAGTGGATCCTCCACTCTGACGGAAGGGAAGATATTTCCTCCCCCCGAGAGGCAGAGTGAGATTACTGCTGTCCAAAGAGGAGGGATATTCTGCCCGTTTGCAACTGAAGGCTAAGTGTTTGGTTGCCAAGTTTAGGAATCAGAGTTAGGAGCTTACACAGGCTCTGGGGGTCCAATCCTTAGCTCACGTCAATCAAGGAGAGTATTTTGTTTTACTGCAAGAGGCGGTGGGTCAGACCCCTGGTGTCTGACAGCCAGAATTATTTCATTTCTGTCATTCCTTTCAAACACATTGGCTTCGGAGACTCAGCATAGATTCATGAAAAAGATGTAATGGAAGCTGGCTTGAATGACAGCTATTTGACTCGAATTACATAATGCTCTAAACCATTATGTAAATGAGGCAGACGAAAGCAAGGAGGCAGAAGAGGCAGTGTTTTTTTTTTTTCCAAATACCTGCTAGCCTTTAATGTCAGCACCAAAGATTGCCTTCTTCCAGCTATTGCATTTTGCTGGTAGGTTAGCCAAACTAAACTTTATTTCACCTGACACTAACCAAAATATAAAGTACATCTGAGCACAAGAAGAAGGGCATGTAAAGAATGGGAAGAATGGATGTTTTTAAAGGTATATGAGTCAGTCACTTTACCAGAAGTGATTTTGGCTATGTCCCACTGACTGTCAATGAGACTCATCCTTCTGAGAACCCTGTGGCTCTCTTGAATATTCCATCATACCCTTCTTCCCTGTATAATTTCCTCATCTTTTTACATGGGGTAATTTTTTAGAGTAAATAACACATTGCACAAGCAATTATTTTCCAAAAGTCATGACATTTTCTGATAATTAACAATAATATAATCATCTAAATAAAACTGCGGGGGACATTCCATTTACTAACTGGCTACATCCAAATATGCATTTATGTGTCAACAGTGCATGCTTGAGTGGTTGGTAATACTCAATTGGGCCTAAGGCACAATGCACTGGAAGCATACAATAGTGGCCTAGTATTGCAACCTCTATTGTGGCTTCTTGCTTAATTTAGCTTATGGGACCAAATAGTCAATGAGTAAAACAGAAAATAATATGTCAAGTGGCCTGTGAAAGAGAAACATCTGATGACGGAATCAATGCAGCAGGTTTTTCTAAATGGAAAATGCACTAGTTCTACAATTTGGGAAAGTTTTTATGCTTCCTGAAGGAGCGACATCTATTCTTAAAAATAACACTATTATGAATAACAACAGAACTGAATACTAAATTGTTATTTATCAGTAGTAATTACATAAAAAGATCATCCAGTATTTTGGCCTTAACCATCTTCTATGGCCAATCTGGCTTCTGTACCAGAGGCCCATATTAATGTATGTGTACTGGCTACATGAGAGCCCCCAGAGGACATTATGTCTATGAGGAATAAAACCACCTTCTCTAATAGGGTCCTAGTATGATACAGAAGCGACTGCACTGCTTGAACACTCAGATTATTTTTCCCTTCTCCGGACAATTTCAACTAAAAATAAAAATTTGAGAAAAAATGTAGGATTTTGGCCAACTTTCTTAATTTTTAATTCGTCATGTAAAGAACTATTATTTCAAGTACTCCCTCCTCCACTATACATTCTTCTATATCTGTATCCATCCTCAAGATGTAGTCCTGTCCCTGGGTTTGAGCAGGTAAAATAACGTATTGTTGAAGTTTTTGGCTATAAATACATGTAGTTTGGATGTAAAACTCTTGGGAAATAGTCTCATACAGAATAGAATTCATCAACCAATATCTAGCTTCTCTGATGCAATGGAACAGAATAGCCAAGCTGAAGAAATTTGAGATTTTAGATATTCAGGGAGAAGTGTGTATAGTTAGGACATAAGCCATCCGGCATATTTTAGATATCTGCTTCAGCATAAGACAAACCATGCTTTAGGCTCTAGAAAAGGTATTGATGTTTCAATTTGTAGATAAAGACACCTAAATTTAAGTGTTGACATGTAGATACGTACCAGTGAACCACGGTTCACTGTGTACCATGAAGATATGTACCAGTCTGGGTTTGAAGGTCTAGCCTTGGTCACATTGGTGAATGGAGCCTTCTGGATTGCCCCATCATATCTAAGACATCTGTTTGGGGCTGGCAGGCAGGACACAAGCCCTGAGGGAAACCCATGCCCTTTGGGAACAGCAACTGGAAGCCACATGGGTATACCCTACGGCATCTCCAATATCCCTGGACACCTATGTGCAGGCAAATGCATGGAGCCCTAGATCTCTGTTGACTATGAACAGGAGCTTAGGCGCTCAGCCCACGTACAGACACCTACATGTAAGCAGTTTGATGTAGTGTCTTAACTTGCAAAATGAACTCCACGTTATTTCAGATTACTCCGCTCTGAAAAAAGTTTGAGAGCATTTTTTTTTCCAATCACCATCAGAACAAAGCACAGCTTTCTCCAGAAGGCAGCTATTTTCCTTGACAGTTTTAACTCATTCAGAAAAAAAAACATAATTTCCCTCAAATACATCCAATGGTAAATATTAGGGCATCCCTATTCCTCAGGCATACTATTATCTTCCTAAAAGCAGCTTTTCTCTGCCACGGCAGGTGCACCAAGGACCTAAATCCATCCCCTCAAATTCAGACCACTAGGCAAAGCATGTAATATGGGTTAGCTTTTTTTCCCCTCTTTATTCTTCTTTGAAAAAAGGAGCCAACTACCTCCACACATGGTAGTAAATGAGCAGGGCAAGGGGCTGTTCTGTACCGGTGGGTGGCAAACCGTAACAGTTTTACAACAGCTTTCCAGTGCCCACAATTATACTACAACATTAATTATACATCTTCAGCTTCAACGAACTACATGCATTTAATTAGTCAATGGCGACCATGTTGTTTGCAGAAACACAACCACCCAGGTTAGCCTAACACACTCCGAACCACCATGGAGTCAGGAATCTAAAAAAGATTTCCTGTCGTGCTTTTGTTTATTTATTTATTTTCCTACAGATTAAAGAGACAGTTGAGATCTGGATTATAGAGTTACACAGGGTAAAGTTCTTCTGGGTTCACTTTTTTTTTTTTTTTTTTTTTTTTTTTTTTTTTAATTGTGGAATGAAATACTGCCTGGTGGTATTCATGACTCCTGAGATCAAACCCATAGAAGAGTTGAAAATGCACCTCAGTCCTAGCGCACTGACAATTTCCTGCTACAGGCTTGGACTTATCTTGCAGAGTGACAATTATGCCAAAGCATACAGTGATTTAAAAGAACCAATAGGATAGCATGGTTTTTGTCTTCTAATATGCACATGAGTATAGCCTGGCTCTAAAATATGCCTCCTCTGAGTCTCTTTCCCTTACAAAAATACTCACTAAGTTTGTAGTGTTAACTCTAGCAAAGCTAGCTGGATTCCCAGCCCTGTCTGCCAACCCCTCCTGCCAGCCAGAGATGAGAGACATGTAAGTGGGGGATGGGGGAGAAAAGAGATAAATTTGGGTGGTATTTCACAGATACCTCTTTTTAATCTCTCCAGAATATATTTCACACACCCTGAGGGCCTCAACTCAATATCAATCCTCTATGGAAATAGTTCTTCTCACTCAACCTGCAAGTCAGTGAGTTATAAAGAAGTCAAAGAAGATATCCTGGAAGAAAGGGTCACAAGAGACCAGCCTGCAGCTCTGAATTACGAAGTTTGGCTACAGCATGACTTCTGTCACCTCCCCTTCCCATTCCCCTTGAAGAACCAGAGCAGGCAGAAAGCAGTAGAAAGTGCTATCACCAAACACAAACGAGAGCCTCCAAACAAAGTCCAGACAAGAAGAGCCTCCAGCTTGAAATAGCAGACCATTAAAAGCATTACTGATCTTCTCAGTTCTTACAATCTGTAATATTCCCAGATGAATCTAAATTAAATTGAAGATTCGCATTAAGAATGTAATGGGAAATCCCACTTCACATACTTAACATTTGTTCTCATGATGCCTAACAAGAATAAGATAGTCCAGAACAGAGTTCTGCTAATTTATTTTAACTGTCTGTTCCTTATATAGCTGATGCAGAAACAGATCTCAATGTGGTCAACACAGCTGATCTACTTTTTTATTTAGGCATGCCATGATAATGCAGACCTAGAGTTCCTGCCACTGACTCCTTTTTACTCAATACACACTTCAGTGAGCCCAAGAACTGAACGTTTCAGTGTCTCTGCTGGCTGGTACAAATAGCAGAGATATAGGTCCAGGTTGCAAGAATTTTTCTGATATAGCCACGTCACAAAATGTTAGCAGTGCCAGCAGCTCTGGCCATCTCATAACTCATTCATATCTTCATATCTTCCTCCTTCTGCCTGCCTTGGCAAATGCACCTTGGGCCAACACCGCCTCCGAACCCAGTGCCGGGGCTGCTCACCATGCAGTCCCGGCTGCCTCTCTCACTCCTGCATCTCCGTCTTCATTTAGAGGCTCTGCCTTAAACTAGTATTTCCATAAACCAAAAGGAAATATTCTACTGCGCATGTCTAAAAATAGAATTGCAATCATCTATGCTTCCGTTACTTTAAAACTAAATTTATCAAGAGATTATTCTTCCGTGAGGTTTAGCACATGAAAAGTCTTATGTTTTAAAGTTCAATCATTTCACAGTTATTTATGAGCAGAAAATCTTATGGATTAATTTTTTAAAGAAGCACAGTCAGCTTGGGGATCAGATCTTTTGGTGTAAATGATCAAAATAACCTTGCAACCCAACAAGACAGTCTTTGCCCTTTTTGGATATTTTTTGGTGTACCCACAGAAGCTGTGTTTCTGAGCATCAATAAGACAAAATACAAGAAAAAAATCTTCTTCCCTTTCCATGAGAAAAATCTTCTAAATAAGTCAAGATTCCTATGACTGAACATGAAGAGAGAAACTAGACATATATGTGTCTGTTTTTTCTTTAGTTAGCTTAGACTACATTAGACAGTTCTTTGAGTGCAATTGATTTTGTAGTTTCCTCTGTAGTTTCCAATTAATTGTCCTCCCCTTTTGTGAGGATGTTTTACACAAGAGCAGGAGACAGGAAAACATTTTAAAACAGGAAAATGTGCTTATAAAACCACAACAGTGGCATGGATATGCAGAAGTGGAGGTTCTGTGTGAAACCACTCTTTAGAGAGGAAGGGAGAGCAGAGCTGCCTGCCATATGTAACAGCTGACTGCAAATTTCCTACTGAATCTCTATTTCTATGGAAAATGCTTTTTTTTTTCCAGTTAGAGAAGCATTTTAGTAAAGAGTATCTAATTTGAGATACAAATTTCTTTGTACAACAAAGAAGCCTCCAAACTGAAAAGGAAACAGATTTCTCAGTGAAAATCACAATTTTCCATGGGTGAAAAATATATTTTGTCTCCAAGAATGATGGGAAACAGGCTAAAAATCAGCCTAATCACATTCCTTTCCCGGCTCATTCACTGATTTAACCTCCCTCTCTCTGTGTTTGTGGAGTATATAAAAAAGTGGGGACCTTATGTAGCTGTTTTGATTTGAATATGAAATACTTATTTAAAACTTACTTGGTTTTGAGCTGACAGCACCTCTTTAAATGACAAAGCATAAATGGGACAATATCTATTCAAAACCAAGAAAACATGTTTTTCTTTCAGAAGTCACCATCAGACTCCTATTCAAGCATAAAACTTTCAACTGAGGACAAGGATCTTTTGGAACTTTGAACGAGTAACAATGGGATTATAATTAAAATAAATAAAAGATGAGCAAGCTGCCACTTAAGATATGGATTTCCCAGTGCAACAGCTTCAAAACTTTCTTGAAACACAACAAATTAAAAAAAAAAAAAAAAAAAAAAAA
Source organism: Rhea pennata (assembly GCF_028389875.1). Lineage (NCBI taxonomy): Eukaryota > Metazoa > Chordata > Aves > Rheiformes > Rheidae > Rhea > Rhea pennata. The sequence goes on along the minus strand of NC_084664.1, from coordinate 6,726,960 downwards.
AAAAGGAAGGAGTCAGACGATAAGGCTCTAACTGATTGCATGAAAACATCAAGCACTTTGATTCAGATAAATAAATAATGATGGTGTGTTATCCAGGAAACAGTGCAATGCCAACTCTTTTTGATCTCAGATCAACTGTTGGGTAAAAGTATTCTGAAATGCTCTCTTGGGCAATCGGGCCAGTAACAGCTCATCTCTGGGACTCTGGTTATTTAAATGGGATTTTTGTTAAAAGAAGGAATTTTGCCCTAGGAGCACCTTTACACCCTATCACATTAAGGGCTGACCCTTGCCTAGATCGTTTCAGGGCGCTGGCGATGTTGGACCACGGAGCTTGGAGCACCCTCCCATATTGCTCTCCTACCTCCCACTTGCTTTTCAGGGCTGTTCCAGGACACCTCAGAGCCAGGAAATCATTCCCTCTACAACCCCTGAAGCACCACGTCAAGGGCTGGGAGCTGCTGGGAGCATCTTCTTCCCCCTCTGCAAGTAATTTTACTTTCTTGCACAGCTTGCACAGCTGTGCATGCCACCATGCTGTGGCACAGGGAGTGGACAACAGGACTGGAAATGGAGAGTAGACTGCAGCTCTCCTGCAGCCTTCTGCTAAGGCGGCCGAGATGCTGAGACACCAAGTGTACAAGGAATCTTTATGGATAAATCAGTTAGAAACTGTCCCCTGGCTCCTGCAGCTGTGTAAACCCCTCCGTTACAAGCTGTGGCTCCAAGCCACAGTCCAACCCCTCAGCAACATCCCCAAGGCCACAAGCACAGTCCAACACAAATCCTATCTCAAAAGGCAGAAAACACTGCCTTTGCCCCCAGCTCAGCCTGCTGCAACCCACCTCCTGACCAAGGGAGAGCCCATCATCTCACTGATAGCACTTCTATTTGATGTCCAACTCCTTCACAGAGCTCTGTGCCTTTTATGGGAGAGTTTGTCTTGGCCCTTCACAAAACTTCATCCGCACTTCTAAATTTACAAATATGCATTGCCCAAGCAGGTATTTCTGGACTTGTCCTCCTTTTTCAGCCCCTCTGCACACAAAACATTGCTCTTCAACAAATGTGCTCTGGGTTCATGACTCTTTTCCTAGCAAACAGTAGCCTGAGAGGTCAACTGGGAGGGGGGGAAAAAAAAAGGAAAAAAAGAAAAGAAAAAAAAAGAAAAAAAAAGGAAAAAAAGAAAAAAAGGAAAAAGGGGGAAAAAAAAAGGAAAAAAAAGGGGGAAAGAAAAGCCCCAAAGCCCAAGCATTAATGCAAGAAGCATAAAGGGATCTAATAAATGCTCCAAATCTTCAGCTTCCAATAAACATATGAACTATAGTGATTGCCAAGAATTATGACTGCATGACATTACATCCAGCTCCTTGCTCTTATTTAAAAGTAAGCATGGGCATTCGATGTGCAGATGGGCAGTACCTACCACACAATCTGCTCCACTTCACAATCTGCGTTTTAATGGATGCTCGTAGGTTATCACGCAGCAAAAGCTTTTGTCTTAAAGAAATGTTGGAACTGTGCATATAGCTGCTCTTAGGTTCTGCTGTAGGAAATGGACAGGAAGGAGTGACGCTGGAGTTCCTGGTAGTTTTGTAGGCTCTGAAACAAAATGTCTTCCAGCCTGATTTCTTCTACAGAAAATATAATGATCACAAGATTTAAATGGAGGAACGTATTTCACATTTTTGGAAAGTGAAAGTTAATGTTTATGGACAATGCTAGACTGAGGAACCTCCACTTCCCTACAGAGCATGAGTAGTGACAATGTGGGATCCTTGGAAGAGTGACGATCACTGATACAGCCTGTATAGAACTATAGAGATCTGGTCAAGCAAGACAAGGATCGGATTACAAGCACAGCCTCTCACCTTAAAAAGTTAATTTACTCAGTTGGTATTGGTGTAGAGATATCCACAACTTTGCATGATCACACTAGTGGTACTTGGCCTCAATATTCACAGGTACACTTTCTGTGCCTTTTACCATAGTCCTGATCTATCTATGCTCAAATTTCCAAAACTGTATCTGATCAGAGGAGGAATGAATGGGCAAAGAGGAGTGCGGAAGCAGCTCTTGTCAAGAAAAGTATGAATTTGGCATCCTCTAAAGGAAACACCCACCTCACTGTGCTGCGGGGTGCATAGTAAAGAAACACTGCTGGCCTCAAGTTTGCAGTCCCCAAATTTCACTTGTGGCTTCAGTCAAGCTCACTTTTACTCTGCGTAGCAGCACTATGATTCATCGCAGAGACTGCTCAGATTTTCCTCTTGCTTTTATGCATGTTGTTCCTTGGTGCACTTCTTAACAGAAATAGGGCAGCATAATTTATTAGAAGTGATGGGATTTTGATCTTTGACCATCAATAAGTCTGTGGCCTTCAGACCAAACACTATTATCAAGACGTCCATTGAACTAGAAACAGCATTAGAGAAGAGACAGCTAACTCAGCATTAATCAAGACTTTCTGTTCTTCCAGTATCTGAATATTGTCATCAGGCTTTCTGATAATACTAAACCTCTGGCAATTCCAGGTGACTACACACTGATTTATTAAGGTGGTCACATAGAAAGGTGACTGAACTGCAAGGATAACATCCAAGATTGACAGTTAACATAATCATTTCTAGGGCCATGCACAGGAACCTATGTTTGCAGCAGATTTTGCATGTCAAGATTCAGGAAACTGTGCAAATAAATAAGATCGTCTGTTCACAGATATGTCTCACTCTACGAGCAAAAACAAATTAGAAAAGACACAACATACATTTAGAGACCAGTCCATTCTAGTGTCCTCAACAGTTACCTTAGTGGTCCAGTAAAAGTCACCAATACACCTAGCATGTTCACTTTTCTATCTGACCTGTGCAATAAGTAATTCAATTACAGTCCCAGTTAAAACTTTAACTTAACCCATAGATTCCCAGGCTTTTACATCTGGAGATCAGATTGTAGTTGTGTTGGTCAGCTGTAAGAATTGCATCTCCATCACTATTCTGCACAAAGAAACAGTAAGGCTGGCTCTTTTCACCTTCCTTAATATTTATGCATCTGATCCTGCAGCATCAATCATCAGAGTAGCCTTAGTATAAGACCCAGAGGGATGAAATAATAGCAATTGCAAAATGAGACATAAGCCAAACACGAATAAGCAAGAGACTTTCTGAGTTAGGTTAGATGAGTCATAGAATCATGGAATCATAGAATCAGTAAGGTTGGAAGGGACCTCTGGAGATCATCTAGTCCAACCTCCCCGTGCAGTAGGGTCACCTTGAGCATGTTAGACAGGGTTGCATCCAGGCAGGCCTTGAAGATCTCCACAGAAGGAGACTCCACAACTTCTCTGGGCAACCTGTGCCAGTGCTCCATCACTCTCACAGGGAAGAAATTCCCCCTCACGGTCAGGTGGAACTTCCTGCGCTTCAATTTCTGCCCATTGCCTCTTGTCCTGTCACGTGGGACAACTGAAAAGAGTTTGTCCCTGTCCCCTTGACAACCTCCCTTCAGGTACTTGTACACGATGATAAGATCCCCCCTCAGTCTGCTCCTCCCCAGGCTGAAGAGGCCCAGCTCTCGCAGCCATTCCTCATTGGGCAAATGCTCCAGCCCTCTGTCTCCCTCTTGCAGCCCAGAAAAATAAGAAACTATCACCAGCAGTTTGCAAGAAAGAAAACAACAAATCTGAGCAGGTTTTGATGGAGAAAGAGGCAGGAAGAAAGTATTTGGTAAAAAGATATACAGAATATAAGGTCCGTGAGATCAAGGCCTGGGCAGAGGCATGAAGTGCTTTGCAAGGCATCTTGCAAAGGTCAAAGGTCTTGTGTCAGGCAGAGGCTGTGACACACTCTTTGACAGCACAGTGGGCACCTACAGCCCCTACAAGCCAACTCCAACAAAAGTAGAGGTATACTCTACCCTCAGCCTTGTGTGATGAGCAAAAGGCAGTAGCTCTGTGGTCTCCAGGAGGAAACAAAATGGCAGACTTCAGCAGGGAAATTTTATTCTCACATTAGACTCTTTTCAGAGCTTTCTCCTGGTTACAGTGAGGTATATTGGGGTTTCCTCCGAGTTGCTGATAGACTCGATGCAGTCATGGTAACTGTGGCTTGGCCCCCTCCAGCCACTGGGCTCACAGAGCACAGATGATGACCGTTTTGCACACAGTGCTTCAGTCTGCACACCAGATTAATTCCCTCCTCCCAGATTTCTCCAAGAAAGAACTTGGCTGAACTTGTGCTGCATAGTCAGGGGCTTTAGATTAACGCGTACAACAAAGAAAATTACTAATCCTGGAGACTAGGCATGGTACCAAATGTTCTTTCAAAATGTTAAGTGTCCAGCTGAGGGGGAAGGGTAGGGAGGGATTTTAAACCGTGCACAAACTTTTAGAGCCTCTGAACTGAAGCCCAGCCCTAGAAATTCCTGTTGCTATTTTTTCATTTCTTTAACAGTAGCACCCAGAGGTCCCACATGAAATTTCTTCTCCGTCAGGCACTGGACAAACATACAACGGACTGAAGGAAAGCCATAAAAATCTGAAGTTATTTGCCTCTACTATGAGCAAAGGGAATGGACCCCAGCTCTCCTCAGCTTTGCCCAGCAGCATGTCCTCTGTCTCTCCGTGCAAGAACTGCAAGTAGCCAGCTGCACTACAGCCTATGCTGAGACCTTTTCAAAAGGACTGAAAGTCCAGAGGAGCACCAGGTGAAGCCTTTTCCTTGACAGGCATGAATTTCGTCTGGAGTCTGTCACCTTAAACAGCCATATTGTCTACCAGTTCATCTGAATTCCTCCAAATAGAGTACAAAGCACTGATTCTGATCCATAAAACTCTCTTCTCTTCCCTGAAGGCACTCTCAAGCTACCTGACCCCCTAAGTTAAAGGCGCTGGGGGTCAAGGCGGTCTCTTCAGGTGGTTGTCTGGAGCTCATTCCCCATCTTGCTCTCAAAGAGCTGCCTCGTGGGCCTCAGCAACACTCCGCAAAAGCTCATACATGTCATGACAGCTTAGGTGACTGAGATGTCAGAAGCAGGAAGGGAGGGAGGAGGGTTATAGCCCAGCTGACTCGCTGGATCTGTGTGTGTGGGTGGCAGGTTCATGTCCAGCTATTCTTTATACTTCTGGATTTGTGTGTCTGATTGAAAATTTGTACCAGCTCTGATGTATAAACAGGAATACAGGAAATTGAGCTGGAAATGCCAAAAAAACCCAGAACCCCAAATCTCAGTCTGGTAACTTTCCTTCACATTTCAAAATCTGCCTCCCCAAACATGCCTTTATTTAGCCTGAAATTAAATTCCGGGTCTTAATATCTTCACAGGCTTTAACTATTTTTCTTCTTGCAACTGTGGCTGGCTTTCATCGCAGCACTCTTCTCACAGATGAAAGGCTCCATTAATTCCAGCCCCTTTCTAACACTGCTTCTGGAATGGGGGACTGTGACTAAGAGTGTTTGCTCTGAGATGTACGCAGGGATCAAAGGGCCATCGGCTTTGCTCTACGCACAAAGTGGCTACCTCTTATCTGGAGACCCAGCACAACACCTCATGGACTTCCCAGGCTTCCCAAGTCTATAAATCTTGATTTATAAATTGTATTGACAGCTTCTAACCAGCAAAAAGTTGCTCACTGTGAAAGGTGTTGATCTAATATGTTTTTTGGGCTGTGATCAGCATAGCCTTATGTCCTTACTCAACTAAAAATGTTTCCATGTTCTCACCTAGACCGAGGAGAGGCAGCAAACTGCCCATCAGCTGCTCAGGGCTGCAGAATGACTGGCCAGTTGGCTTGTCTTACAGCCCCTTTATGAATAGTGGCTAGTCCATGAGGCCTCTCTTCTGACAGCTAAATCATGCCTTAAGCAATGCACTGATGAAATGTGGGTACCTACAGCCATCCCTCTACAGAGATGATTGATGCCATGTCAATGATATCATATCCAATATTCTAGGTTTGATGTAAATAAATGGTCAGAGCAAAGGAGAGCTCCATTTCTGAATGTGTTGCACCGCTTGTTTGTAAAGAATATATTACTTATAGTATTAACTAATTCCAGTATTAACTACTGTGGATGCAGAAAACAACAAGTTATACAGAAGACATCACAGGAATTCTTTCACTAGTTTTTTCTTTCCCCCTTTTAGCCTCTTTTTTTTCTGAGGAAACAAGCTGATCATGCTGTTTCTCTCTTAATCCCCTCTAATAACTTTTGAATCCATGCACAAATTTCAGCCATACTTGAGAAGGAAGTAGACATCTCAGGTCTGCTAAATGCCCACTCATTCTATAGAAATCAAGAGCTAAGTAAAGTAAATAAACCTTAGTTAGTGCCCCACTATAGGAGAAGTAGCTCCAGCTCTTATCCATTCTGGCAGTTAGCAAGTCTATCAGTTCAGTATGACACAGAGCGCTAAACCAGCCTTTGCACACACTGCTTTTTATCCTACAAGTACTTAGGAAGAAAGTATGGACTTTGAAGGCCAATTTAAAGATATAAGGCCTAGATTCACAGGAAACAAAGCTGAATTTTGCTGCGCACAGAGCAACATGAACATAATTTTCTTATTCTAGAATAATATCCTTACAAGAGTAGAATCAGTGCTGCTGCTATGCAAGGATTAATATTGTGGCTCTTGTCTGATCCTCTTCCTCCTTAAAATGGTAAAGTTTGAATCACTAGTCTGTAAGACAGAGTAGAAAACCAAACATTGATGTGAATCAATCCCTTAAAACAAGCACCATACAGAATAGCTGGATCATGAAAGCTATCCCTGGCTGTGCTCAGTCCTTATTTGAATACAGGGTAGGAACTTCATGCAAAGCCTCTGACTAGGGCAGCAGAGAAGCATTGAAAGACTCCCACAGGAGCTTGATTGCTCAGCTGAAATCCTACTCTCCTCGACAGCAGCATATGGTATACGAGAGTTACAAAAGCAGCTCTGAATTTACACGCACTTTTAGCTTTATTTCCCTGGCTACATGCACCACAGTGTAGATCTGTACCGAGAAACAGGATCTTTGTATCTTAACAAGAGGTTTTGTGCCTGCATGCACAATGTTGCGTTGAAAGCAAGTTTTAAGCCAGAAAGGGAAATAACTCTCAAACTCTTGTGCCTTTGCTACAAATGGATGCAAACAAGCATTGGAGTAACAGGACATTTCCCTGCATGGCAAATTGAACATGTTTCAAAGCTTCCACAAAATTGTAGTTCAGCTGCTGTGCATCAGAAAATGAGAAATGGTTGAAGCGCCTGGTACCCTGGCAGCCTGCCTGGCTACCAGCTGTGGTCCAAATCCTATCCCTGCTAAGTGCAGAGGTCTGCCACTGCATGCAGTGCCACAAAGTGCAGGAGACAAAGCCTGCCTTTGGCTGTGTCTATCTAACCCCAACCACGGCCAACGAGATGCACCTCTGTGGGTAATGCTTTAGGCAGCTGAGCTCTCTTCATCATGCTTAGCAATGACCCAACATCCTTAATTATGAGTAGCAGAATTACTGAACAGGAGAATTCAACCCTGGCTTCTACTTAGAGGGCAAGCAGTTCAGGGGACTTCAGACTGACCTGTGGCCAGGCTGAGAGAAGTGTTTAATAGTGTGCCTGTAAGAAGGATTTCAGACATTCTCATAAAAAAATGCCATTTCTGTGCAAGTCCTACACAGGTAGGTTTGCCTCTCCTCTCCCAGTCGAAGAATGTAGTAATTATTCCCACAACTGCAAGTCCTCTTCCCATTGAATGGGCAAGCTGGTTTACCATCAGTCAAGCTCTGGTTCTGGAGGCAGCTTTTACCTCAAAGATCAGTGGCCAAGAGGCAGATCAATGCTGTCAGCTTTGAAAAACAGAAGGAGAAGATGCAATTTAGGCAGCTAGGAGGCCTGACTGAAGCTGATGGAGTTGCTTTCTGTGAATTGGTCAATGCATGTCTGAAAGAGCAGTCTCCAAAGCTTCTCTAAGCACCCCGTGCTCTGTCCCTCTTCATTTTCTGCCCCCGTAAGCATTTCACCTGCAGCCTATAGCTTGTGTACTGATAGATTAACCCACAAACGTTAACAAGCCTGTGTTTTTAAAGGGCACATTTGCTGTACCTGACTCTGGGATTCAGAATTTACTGTCTGCATGTCCTGCAGATGTTGTCTTGGGGGTAGCCTCAAGGTCACCATCAAAAAACAAAGCAGACAGTACCAATTGCATCTCTTTCCAGAGAGCTCCCATAGGTTAGTTGATCCAACTGCTCTTTCCCCTTGACTCTCTTCTCTGCATTCCTTTATCTTGTTGACAGCTCTGCTTGGATCAAAGTTTAATACATTGAGTAAAATCTGGGTTGCAAAGTCATACAGGCCTTGGTTACATGGTTTCATTATGGAAGCCAGTAACAAACTGTTTTGCAACCCTTTTCCAAAAGGTGAAGCTCACTTGTCTCTCTGATCATCCAGTTCCCAGAATAGATAGAAACCTTGAGGAAAACCAGATGATTTTACCTCAAAAAGCTAAATCAGAGTGATGTCTAGCAGGAAAGTACATTAGAATACTTTTAACGGGAAAAATGTGGGCTTCCTTCATCTTCTCCCTTTCCACATTTGTCCTTTGGGTCATTTGCAGACTGGAGGGTTATTTCTAGCTGCATTGTGTAGGAATGACTTTCTTTTGTTTCAAGTATCCAGAAGACTAAATATCTTCTTAAAATGGAGTTTTCATCAAAGTAATTCAGGTCTCTGTCATTTCAAGGTTGTATTATTGCAACATACTCAACCTGGAGCTAACTTTTGAAACTGTTTTGCCAAGAATCTAGCAAACTGCAATGTGAAGCTATCCACCTTCTGAACAAATCAGGTGCTCATACTGGAGCACATTACACAGGGAATATGCACACATCTGACTTCCCCATCTGACATCCAGTTCACTTCCATGTGACATCAGGGTGCAAGTCCTTAACAACATAGAAAGATTTGAGCCTTGGCTGTACTACTACTCTGATGTAGCCTCTCCTATCATGGGTTAAGATGTGTGTAAGGGCAGATCCTACCTCTGCAATTCAGTCATATTGGGAAAAATCTCTCTCCTCCATCTTCAGAGTGAGATAAATAATTCCCTTCTGTTCATTCACAACTGCATGCAGGTTCCTTCTTAGATTAATCTCCAATAAATATGCCACTTATGATCTGAAGTTAGTGGCTGCTGTGCACTCCCTAGTCCTAGAATAAAAATTGGTCTTCAGCTATATCAAAGTGAACCCCAGCTGCAGGATGATAGATGCCTTATAAATACTCCTAACGAAATACTAGATGGTAATATCACTTGAGGCTTGACGTAACACTTAGACTTGATCAACATTGTTCAGAGAAGGTGGGACACCAAGTGTGTCACTGATGTCATTTCACATTTTCACCAGTTCTCCTACTTGCTAAACTGCAGAATAACTTCATAGGTGGTAACTGGTGCCTAACTTACGTGCCAACCTGATCTTCAGCTTCCTCTGCTCACTGGTTTATTTCTAATGCAACAAATAGCCTTGGGTTTGCAGTATTTGTTGTGACAAGCTGGAAGAAGTCCATGCATCGGATGACGAAACTGTTCTTGCTACTAGCAACTACAATTGTTCTTTTGGCTGAACTAGAAATATATGTTCTCCTCCTTTTGCTCTTAACTTTTCTTCCTTTTTGATTTCTTTTCTAATATTCTGCAGACATTTTACTCTCAGGGCTGAACTCTTCTATTTATTTTCAGCAATTTTGTTGAGCCTGCATTTTAAGTATCTATAATGTGCTAAGAAATTTCAGGGTCAGAGCCACTCATGCTGACACACTTTGAATGCTCTGTTATTCCCACAGAGGGACCTCAATGTGCATGACAATTTCCATGCAGAGCAGAAGCTAAGCAATAGAGGTCCATTTTGATAACTGGAGAGCAGCATCGACCTTGCATGAAAACTCAGCCTCACTGAAGAAAAAGAGCTTTTGATCACCAAAACACCACATTTAGAGTCACCTCAGTTCAGCAAAGCACAAACGTTAAGAGTGCAGCTACTCTAGGCTTCGTATGGATTCAGTGGAGGGATAGAGGCACCTCCAAGCACTGGCTCAGGTTACACAAATTGCCATCCAGAAGTAGTCTTCCCTCTACATCTTATCAACTGTACAAGCTGTGCAGTGAATCTAACTTTGGGTTCACACTCAGCTCCTGTTAGCTAAAAGCCTGAACCTAGTGCTGTCTCTTGGGGTGGGAAGTTTTCCTACCTAGGAAGAAGCAAAAGTAAGAACTTCTGCTAAGCAGAATTTGAATTGAGGGGAAAAAAAATGTCTGGTGGTGGATACATCTGCTCTAGGAAGCTACACCTGGAATGAAGGAGAAGTCTGGCCCCTAGGGCTGGAGGAAGGGTGCTGGAGCTCTCTCTGCTGTATGGTTTGAAGAGGTGATCCAGTAGTTGGTTTACTAATGTAGGATGCAGGGTCAACTCTCTGCAGCGCAGTTTCTCCAGGACCTTGGGCAACTTACCCTCAGTTCCAACAATTCAAAATGAGAAAAATAGTGCTCCCTATGACAGAAGGATGTTGACTGAATAAACCCAGGGGATGCAACTTAAGATACTCCTTGCTGTTTTTCCCTTCCCCTTCCCCTTCCCCGTCTCCTTTCCCTTTCCCTTTCCCTTTCCCTTTCTCTTTCCCTTTCCCTTTCTATTTTTCTTTTCTTAAGTCATTAATTTAAGGCAGCAGCTATCGCTTTTTCTCTTCTTTGAGATCCAGTCCCTGGATTTTCTAGTCCAGTTTGGCAGCTGCTGTCACATGCCTGTGACCTTGTACAGCATGTTCCATAGTATGCAAGGTGAACATCGCTCTGAGAGTGTTGTCCATCTCCCAGGCTCAAGCAGATATACGCTCTCTTCCCAAAACAGAGGCTCTCTCCTCTCCATTACTTCTCTCAGTCCCAGACTCTGCATGCTACACCCTTTTCTTTGGAGGATAGCTCAGCTCTGCTCATCCGAGGAGTCTTTGGATCGGACTAAATTGAGACTAATTCCAAAGCTCCCATGCTCAGTCTGTTGTGTGACTTTATCCATTCTCGCCCTTCAGAGAGACAAGAGAATGTTTTAAACAGTTAAGAGACAAGAACAGAAACTTACACTTACAAAATAAATTAAAAATAATAAAGGCAGGTAACTCCACTGATATGAATACCTCCCTGGACTTAAAGCTACACATGCTCTTGTGCTCACTGTACTTGACAGTAAAATCACATTGGCATCCAAAGCTTTTATATCCGTAACACAAACTCTTAGCCATTTCCAATACAGAATTGCTACTTTGCTAGCAATTCTTCAGATTTTAAAAATACAGACAAAGACCTTATGGACTATTCTGATGCAGAAGTCACCATTTGCCAAAACAGAGGCTTCTCGGTCTGTATTTAAGCACCTCAGAGAGCAATCAGCCTCCCAATGAAGATGCTGTTTCCTGGATCAACAGTTAACTATGAAAAAACAAAGAAAATTGTGTATCAAATGCAAAATGCTGCTAATCATCAAAAAAAAAAAAAAAAACATGAAAAGCACAACAAATGGAAAGCATTCACTGTAGAGATTTCATACTGCAAAAATGCGAAAGGAAGTTAAAACTAGCAACACAAAAACACACAAAACTTAATTTAGATTCCTAAATATTCCACATTGTGTTAAATGCTTTAAGGACTACAAATGATGGCAAGACAAGCTAGTTTGGCCATGGAGGACACGTATGTACTAGTAATGGAGAAAGAGTCTACAGTCTGTGGTTCTGGTGACGGGTCAGGATGAATGAAGGCTCTTTGTCCCACCAGCGCTTTCTCCGTTCTCCCCCACCTTCCTCTGCCTCATCCTTCATCTCTTCCCTGGAGTCTGCAGTGAGGGGAAAATAAACCCATGGCCTTGCACTGTGAAGGGGAGCACTGAGCTGTCCTTTCTCCATCTCTCCCATACAGGCTGTAGAAACAGCAGGTTTCCTGGTACCCTGCAGCATCCAGGTCACAGCAGTTGCAAAGGCAGGGCAAGCTCCTGCCTACCCTTTACTAACTCCCCCATCTTTTCTATTCACAGTCATGTGAACCACCAGTTTCTCCAGTGCAGGGGAGAGGTGGGCACACCTAGGCCCACCTAGAGCCATGCAGAGGAAGCTCATTGGCCTAGCTCCAGATGAGTGAAAACATCCACTGCACGCAATACTGCAGCATACTGCTATAGTAGGTCAGGTCCTACAGCAATAAAACCACATTAGCAGCATATAAAACTATGCTAAGTAGCTCTCTGACTGTGTCCTGGAAAAACATCCTCCTCTGGCAGCTCTTTACTACAACCACTTGCATGGCTGCAACGCAAGAGCTCTTGGGGCAGGGATTGCCTGTTGGGCTTGGTGGGACCATGACTGACGATATGGGCCCTTGGCAGCTCCCACAATCAGTTCTGAAAGATATAGCTGCTCTTCCCACTCAGTGCTGAGTACCTGCGAGATGCTTGGTATAGCCAAATTCAACATTATTACTAATATTTATTATTATTCTCAGAGCACATTGGGAAGGTGGATGGTCCCTGCCATGTGGTGCTTACAAACAGCCTAAATTTTTCACAAAGAATAAAGTTTCTTCCAAGTACTGCAATTCTATAGTTCATACAAAGATGAGAGAGCAACCTAGCAGTGATTGAGGTTTTGCTACATATTTTCGAAGCAAATAACTGATTAAAGTTCATGTTCCAAGTATAGCTATGCTGTAGGGTAATGAAAATTTTCTCATTTGAAAGTCATTTTCCTCCTCTGCATCTAGGACAATCAGCAGTATGAAATACAAAATAATAATAAATAAATATGCATCAGTCCAAAGTTCATATTCACTCACAGCCAGGGAGCCTTGCGTTTCTCACGGCAGGACCCTAGGATCAGTGGGTTTGAAAGGTTGAATTCTGATACTTTCAGGTAAATAGAAGAAAAGTGCACTGACTTGTAGGGGCTCAGCCATGCTATAGGAAATCATAAGCTTTAGTGTCCAGCTCATTGGCCCAGCCTGGACCTTCCCACAGAGCAGAGAGCATATCCAGAAGTCGTGGATGTTTCACCTGAGCGAGAGAGTTTGGAGGCCACTGAACACCCAAAGAGGGCTATCTTACTGCAGTCTCTAGTTTAGGATGAGGTCAGAGATGAGAAAGTGCTTTACTGCTTGGCTGGGGAAAAAAAAGTGGCTGTAGCGTGTCTCTGGTTTTGATCCTGGTACTATTTATCTATGTCACAACTATGTGTGTAGAAAAACAGAAGAGCCATGATGTTGTAACCATATTTCAAAGTGGAGGAAAGAGGCATTTTCTGTTGCCATCGCACAATATGCTGTGGGTGCACCTACCAGCTGGCTCTGTGTTAAGGGGCCCTTAGTCTGCCCCTCATCCAAAAGCAGATCAGGGTTTGGTGATGTGAAGCAGATTTACTCTGCTGAGGGTTTCTGCAGAGAATGAATTTCACCCTTTCTGAGATGTTGAGGGCTTTTCACTTCCTTAACTTCCCAGCTCTCTCCAAATACGTGCTGCATTGTCCTTCATATCCCAAACTGGCCGGGCAGGGCTGTGAGAAGGGAAATGTCCCCCTACAGCATGACAGTGTGGTCGCTCCCCTGGACAGTGATGGGCTCAGAAAAGCTTCTGCCTCCTCTCCTATGCAGAGCAAAATGTCTTGCACAGTGCAAAGAAATGCTGTGTGCACTTAACCAGGCAGAATACTTAAGAAAAGAAAAGAAAAGAAAAGAAAAGAAAAGGGGAAAAAACAGAACCAAATAAAGTCAAGAATAATAAATGTAACTCAGATGTCAATGATAAAGTGAAAAGACACAGTGAAAAATCTGTGGCTACAGTCATCTCTGGCCTTTTTAAGGCATCTCTGGCCTTTTTAAGGACAAGAAGGAACTTTTCAAATGCATAAGAAACAAAATGAATACTATGAGCTCTGTCAGGCACAACACCAAGGAAAGGGCAGAAATGTTCAGTGTATGCTCTGTAAGTTCAAATGTTAGTCAGATGTTCTGAGCTCGGGAAAAACCCATGCGACAGAGTAGTGTCATACCGAGGACACCATTCCTTTCATTTTAAAAGTGATAGAGAAGAACAATTTACAGCAGCTTCTATGGCTACACTTTTTAAACCAAGAAGTGAGGATAATTACACCCAAGAGTTAGTAAAGATGAGGCCAAGACGTAGCCTGAGAGTCATTGTTGCTTTCCTATGTATAGGGACACTGGAAAAAATTGCAAAATACTAGAAGAAAATTGCAATTGTGGCAGTAGGTGACAAGTATGAACGGGAAGATCTGAGGGCCTGTCACCTTGTCGGCATTCTGGGCAAAGTAATGGAATCACTGATGCAGGGCTCGGGTAGTCAAGGCTTAGAGGCCAGTACTCTAACTGGATGGGAATGATACTTGAGTATAGTGTCCAGTTCTGAGGGCTACAACTCCCGGGGTGTGCTGATAAATTAGAAAGGTTTAGGGAGGCGTCACAAGGACAGTTAAAGAGCTGGGAAATGGGCTCAGAATAAAACGATGCGGAGTGCTCAGTCATACCAAACAGAAAGCACAGGATGGATTATTCACTGTACCTGTATCCTCAGACAAACATAGCTATAACAACACTACTACTATAGATATCATAGAGGGCTATGCAATCTGTCAGACAAAGACAGAAGAAATCTAGTAGCCAGAACTGGAAGAAAAGAAATATAAATTAGGCACTTTTTAACAAAATAATTTAACTGTGATTTATCAAAGACTGTGAATTTACCAAAGACTGATGAACAATCCATCACCCACAGTTTCCGTTTTCCAAATGGAATATGATCTAGTTCAACAGCAATGAATTTTTAAGAGTCCTCGGCTATTCTGGAGACAGAGTAGGTGATCACGGTTTTACTTCATGGTTTCATCATCCCTGAATTGTGGGGCTGAGCTTATAGCCTGCATGTTTCCCCACCACCACCAAACAAGCTGAAAGGCATAAATAGAAATCTTGTGTTTGGGCCTCAGAAGTATAAAGTGTTCCTGCAGCTTTGTTATAAAATGGGATGGGGTGGATGAGGAGGCTATCCGGTTAAATATAAACAGATGCAACGGTGAGAAATAAACATTACTGAAAACCTAGATGGGCAAATGGTCCCTCCCTTCCAACTCTCAGAAAGATAGCTCAGATCTCCACTTATTTTTTGCTCCAGTGCTGAGCAGAGGGCTGAATTACGCCCAGAGAAGTGTCGCCCCGCGACACCACCTCGCTGGCACCTAGCCTGCCAGGGAGTGGGAGATAGTCGCCCTATAAATAGACTGCCCTCTCTTTTGGCTCTGCCCTCCCTCCTTCCTCCCCAGGCGCTCGCGGCCGGTGGTCCGGTAAAACACGCAGGCGGGTACAGCCCCGCGGAGGGAGCAGAACGGGATTTCGGAGAGCCGGGGCAGCGAGGCAGCAAGGTCCGAGCAAAGCCGAGCAAAGTATCGCTAGTCTCGGGCGCAGCGATTCCCGCGACGCTCAGCGTGAGGACAGGCACCGGGTGGGAACTGCAACCCGAGCCCCCAACTCCGCTGGGAGCAGAGCAGAGGAAGGGACATAGCTGAGCCACAAAGGCCATCCCTGCCCTCGGGGACGCTGTTAAGGTCCCGGATCCAAAGTTAAAGCCGCTGAGAAGCGGCTCAGCTGCACTCTTGTTGCATGACTAGCACAGCTCTCACGGCAGCTCCCCCGTTATTCTGCTATTTGAGGCTCTCTCCAGCCAAACCACGATCCAAATACCATGTGGAGGCCTATTCTTCAACAGTCGGTGGATTGCTGCAACTTCTGGTTCAAGTAACTGGCTTTTACAGGCAGCAGAGCCTCACAGGAGAGTTTTTAATAGGAATTTCATTGACAGTGAAGATCCTCATAGGACTTTGATGAACACTTGAACTTCAATCTCACATTTAAGTGCCTAAAACTCCGTATGAAGCCCAAATTAAGAGATCTTATATTCTGCTATTGATGCTTTTTCATATACACAGCTCTATAAAGCTCCTGAACATTAGTAACATTCCAGAAAGCATCGGTTCTGCTTTTAACTGAACAGGACAAATTAAAATCAATTAGCCATTGATCTCAATTATGTTTTTTTGAATTTATTTTTAGAGTGCAGTTCAGTAACCAAAGTGAAGAACTACGATCAATGAAGCTAACTTGCTTTTTAGCAAAGCTATTGCCTAGATTATAATACATTTTGCAAAGTTTTCTGAGCTCATAAAGGCAACTGTGTAAATAATGTCACTTATTGAATTCTGCAGAGTGCTCTAACAGCAAGACTAATGGGTAGCCTAACACATCGTGTAGTTGCTATAAGCAATAATCTCCCGTGCTAATCACAACAACTTGCACATTTGTTAACATTACAGAAGCCTCCTGGAAGAAATAATATATGAGGAAAAAATTCAAATATATGCAAAACTAGCTATGAGCATAAAACTGGCTTTCAAACTAGCATTGGGAAAAAAATTAAAACCAGCAGGAGGATATTTTCTTCCCACAAACCTTAGTGTGGGAAGTATCTCATTCTGAGTCTTGTTTGGGGCAAAATGGTCCTGAAAACTGCCAAGCAAGTTGAGCTCCCACAATTTAAAATGAATAGGAACTGATGATGATCTGCACTTCAAGGTGAAATCTCGGTTACTGAAGTGAGAAGGGAAAATCCCCTTGTAAGAGGGTTGTACCATTATTAGGACTGTGCACAGGCTGGTAAAATACAACAGCATGTCTAACCAAGTTCAGTGTACATTTTTTTAACTGCAAAGACCTACCTTGCTAGATCTTCAATAAGTTATTACCTATTTCTTAACTGCAAGTGGGACCCAAGTCAGACTCTTTGGTAGAGTGTAATCTAAAGACAATTCTGTTTTCACCATGTCATGCTGTATTTTTCCACAGCATCCCTCTGGGTTTTATTCAGCATCTGAAGAACCAGAAATGTCTGGTGTGAGAAACACCACGTGAGCTGTGTACTGGAAGCATACCTGCCCTCATGCACTTCCTAGCACGGTTTCTAGGTCAGAGTATCCAAGTCTCAAATACATATTTGAATTGAGACAGCAAACTTTCTGAGGGCCACATATCACTGCTCAGTCTGTTTCCTTACTAAGTAGGGATTCGGGGTAACATCCATGAGAAGGAAATGTGACGGACCCTGAGAAGTTAAGACAACATTGCTCCCTGACTACTCCATAGGGACTGTATTGCCATAAAGACAGTGTAACTGTCTTCCACCTTGGAAAATAAACTTGCAAACCACTGGGCTGATGTGGCTGCTCTGCAGTAGTTTTACAGCCATTGACCGCTGCCAAAGAACAAGGTCATCACGAGCTGAGGGCATCATGGGCTGAGAGCATAGCATGCTGAGGACATTCCAGGCCAAGGGCATCATGGGCCAAGGGCATCATGCAGAGAGGTCGCAGTGGGCTGAGGGCATCATAGGCTGAGAGCACTGTGGGCCAAGGACATTGCAGGCTGAGAGCATCGTGGGCCAAGGGCATCATGGGCCGAGGGCACTGCAGGCTGAGAGTATCGTGGACTGAGGGTGTCACAGGCCAAGAGGAATGCGGGCTGAGGGTAATATGGGCTGAGAACATATCCCACCCTACCAGGCCACAACACTCCTCACACCATTCCCTCCTGCTCCTTCCACTGGAGGAGGCAGGGCCAGGGAGGACAGTGCAGAGCATGAGGCACAGCTCATTACCCACTTCTGCACTAGAGCTGCCTGTTACAATCTGCCCCCCAGGACGATGGTTCCCAGCTTTGTGCCATCATGATCTGTGCTTTGAAGGCCCTGGTTTGGCTCATTGAGCGGGATGACAGTGTGCACATCTCTGCCCTAGTAAAACATTCTTTGGTTAAAAAAGATGACTCTATCCTGACTAATAGCTCCACCTCAGCTACCTCACAAAGTGCACCACGTTGTAAACACACTGTGCAATGCTTAGGAGGAGAATGTTTCTGCTTGCAAGTGACGGCAGAGGCTAGGTTTGTTTTATAAAACGAGAGGAAGGCCCTGAGGGGAGGAGGAGAGGCCCAAAGGTGGCTCTGGGCCACCTTTGTGCTCCCTTGATCCCAGCGCTGTGCTGGCAGCAGGCCCATCCTCGTCGCAGGTTGTTAATCTGCGCTGGCCACTGGTGCCTCCCAGGAGGCTCTGTGGCAGCTGGGGATTACCAGGGGTCAGGGACACCCTCCATTTTCCTTTCCTTGTGTCCCCGCGATGCCCGAGTGCATATCTGTGAACAGACCCACAGGTGATGGTTCCCAGCATGATGGGGCATGTGCAACTGTGCTGAAGCTACATTTGCAAAACCCCTGCTTTATGCTTGATTTTATATTAAGAGAGAGCAGAGGAAGGGCCAGAGTCCCTGGTACAACTTCTCAACCACTCTCTCACCTCCTTGGGCCCTAGGACAGACCCTGCTGAGAACAGCCCAGGAGCTCACTCACGCATGGGGTTACAGAGGAGGGGGATGTCAGAGGTGGAAAGTCACTGGCAGAGCTGGAGAAGAGAAGCCAACACACACCAGAGCCCTAAGGAGAAATGACCCCTGCTGACCCCTCTGCCTTCCCAGCCACATCACGTTAGCGTCCCGTCTAGTGGAAACATAGGGAACATGATGCCATGGGCACTGTCTTGCTCCAAGGCAGGTGAAGAAGAGTGAGAAGCAGTGAGGAGCTTCCCCTGCTCTTGAAACACCCAAGCTCGACCTCACAACATCCAGGCTGCAGCACAACAGCCTTGTCTAGAGCCTCTTGAAGTCAACAGAAATCTTTGCACTTCAGCAGGTGTGGATCAGGCACTAAATTTTTACCACAGAGTCTTTTCAGATGAGATTGAAAATGAGATAATCCCTGGGACTGGAAACTCTGGCTTTTGTTTCCCAAATTCTCTTTATAACTCTGTAGTTAGCTTTATGTCACCGACATCTGGCATTACCTGACCTCACGAATGCGGTTAATGTAGGTTAAGCAGTCACTGGCCTGGCAACAGGATACTAAATATATAAAATGAAAATAAAAATAAAGCAAAGTAAAATAAAATAAAATAAAATACATAAAACAATACAATACAATGCAATGCCACGCAATACAAGTTCTATTAAAAACCTACTTTACCTAACTAACCTGCTATCTTGTGGATATGTACTGTGCTGTAGCGTGGCTGAGGCCACACTAGAGTCACTTTCTTATTCACGGAGCTCCTTTGAGTCTCTCTACTTTCTAGCCAGGAGCCTCTCTTCACAGAATTTTACAGAAATTGAGCATCTCTGAGTCAAGAACCTTTGCATGGGGTCTTGGGACAGATCCATAACAAGACCAGTGGTAAAAACAGGCATCTCTAGAAAACCCCAAAAATGTTTTTCTCAGGCTTGTCCAATGAATGACTAAACACATAACAAATCAGAATTTGCTGAGTAACAAAATTATTCTGTTATTTCCTTCTTATGTTTAACCAATCCAAGCAATAAAGGGATACAAAAGACACCATACTTGATACGACATTTAACCAAAAAACATCTAAAAGAAATCTTTAGAATATTCCAAGAGGAGAAATAATATTTCAGAAATGTAATGCCTGATCCAAAGAAGTCAACGGGAACTTTACTTTTGGTATCACCAGGCTCTGGATCAGGCCCTTAAAATAGTTCTGGAAGTGTTCCAGAAAACTTATTTCAGCTACATTTAAAATCTGCATTTTGCAGCTATTCAGTAATTTTCACTGTTAGTGTTAAACTATCCAGGGGACTTTTATGTTCATAAACAAAGCCTCCCTCCATTTCCCTTTTGCTGTTTTCACATTGACGCTGCATCACCGACTTCAGTAAATAGTCTCCTGTTTCACTCTGTTATGAGACAGCGAGCAGAATTAGGCACCAGAGATGTGCCTAAAAGCCTTGGTTTCAGGTTCTGAGCATTGCTTTAGCTAATTAATAAAAGAAAAACCACAACCCAGAATCTTTCGATGTTTTCAGGCCATAATCTGCTATTCACCCACTTGCTCTGTTCCCAGGAGTCCAGAATCACCAGGAATTTTCTTTTCTTTTCTTTTTCTTTTCTTTTTTATAAGTGTGGCACTCTCTTTGCCACGTCTCTTCAGAAGAGGCAGCATATGACCCAGTGCAATATTCCTGAGGTGTTTCTGGCATCCATCGAGAAATAGCTGAAAATTAGAGATCCTGGCTGGATCACAGCTATTCGGCTCATAAAACACGGAACGAGACCTATCAGCCCAGCACCTCCCAGGATCAACAAAATGAGTAAAACAGCCAGCGGGTTCTTTTAATAAACAGACCAATTCTTCATGGATCAGACTCTTAGAAGTCCATGTGAGGAGCAGCCCTGCATGTGTAAGTCCCCTGGCTATAGCAGAAAGCCTGGGACATGTGTGCACCAGCGTGGAGCACTCCCGGCTGCTCCTCTGGACGCTGCGCGGTCATGAGAAAACTCTCGGGATCTCTCGACTTCTGTCAGCTTCGTGGAGAAGAAAACCCAGTGCAACGCGCAAAAACCTCCCTTGAAGGTAAAAGATCACAGGAATGCGTAGGCTTTCTTATGAATGTTTCTACACAAATTTCATCTTCCTGTGAAGAATTTAGAGCCTGGATTTAAAGCTCACCAAACCAGCAGCAACAGGAGCACCATGGACCTACAGAAACTTAGTTCTGGACCTTAAGCTATTACGTCCATGAACTAAAGTGCTTCTTTAGCTCAAGTACTACTACAGAAGTATTAAGAAAGGATGGGATGGGGGCAAAAAGTACAGGAAGAGGGGATTTATTTGGGCTTTTTCTTTCCATGCCGATATGATGATTCATTTTTTTTTTTAGCTGTGCAGTATGGTCTCATAACAACTATTTACTTTTCTCTCTTTATCTAACAGCTGTCTGTTGAGAAAGACCAAAAATAAAAAAAATCTAAACACGTTAAGAATGAGAGAAACTATTCATCTGCAATGTAAAATTGCACGCTATTTTTAAATCTTAGTACATTATCTTTTAAACATCTATAGTTCCAAGAGGGCGAAAAAAAAATCCCTATTGCTTTCTAAAATTAGCAACAGAATTTGCATATTGTTTTTATTGAGGTGGGGGGGGTCAAATACAACAGCTCTTTCTCAGAAATATTTGCCAGAGAATAATTAATGGTTCAAGACAGGGAATCCGACTAGATTGGATGTATTTTGACGCTGGCACACTAACTGTCACCTGGAGCAAAAAATGGGAAGTCCTTAGGGAAACTTCTGTGTAAATCTGGAGTCAAACGAAGTCGATCGGGATTTGCGCCGACAGAGCCGAGAGCATAATTCGAACCCTGCCTTCGGCCAACGTAGGGAATAAAAGAGCTCTGAAAACTTGAGCAAACCCCCGGCCACACCGGTGAACTCTGCCGCGCGCCTCAGCCCTGCGGGGGTTATTTCCCCGGCGACGCCGAGCCCACGCCGGCTGCAGCCCCTGCGCTCACGTGAGCGAGAACCACACGCGCGCACGGAGGGAGATTAGACCTTTCGACGTGAAACGCTGTTGAAAACAGATAAAGAAAAATTCTTAAGATACTTGCAGCGCTTTCCAGACCCTCTCACTGCAGGCGCTGCCGGCAGCTCCGCGAGCGCGTCCGGCGGCACGGGAACCGCGCATAGCTCCGCGCGCGACGCTCGAAACCGGGCCGGGAAGCGGCGAGGACGAGGCGCTCGGCCCCCCGCCGAGGGAGAGCGGGCGGCTGCGTCACGCCGCAGCGCGCTCTGCACTAATATGGGGAGCGGCGGTGGCCGGGAGCCCGCGTCCGGGAGGAAAGGACAACCCCTGTAACCCGAGAGCCCGAGCGGGCCCGGGAACCGGGGTGAAGACGCCGCCCTTGGGGGGCTTCGGAGGGATTAAGCCTTCCGCAGTCCGGGAGACACAGCATTTTGAGCTGCCGATGTCAGGGAAAGTAATATTCTTGGGTACGTGCAACCGCCTTGCCCTCCGCACCCGGCTCCATTAAACGCGGCATAATTACCCGGTTATAATAAGGCAGGTATTTTAAAGAGGCTGGAGCGTGATTTTGTAATTGTGCATTATGTAACAGCTTCTGAAGTGTCAGACCTCAGACTACGCTAAACGCTTGTCTGCAGGTCAAGCTGTAATACTTTAATGATGCGTTTCGAAGCTGTTTGGTCTGGGTTAAAATTCTTGCGTGATTGCGCCCTCCCTTCCCCCCCTCTCCCCCATCCAGCAGCGTTTCCTGCATCTCCGGCACGTCGCGGAGACTTGCCGAGTTTGCTTCCACCACCGAAAGCGTTCCTCTAACAGCTTTTCCACTTTTAAGGGCGACACCATGGGGGAAAAAATGAACGTTTCATCCCAGGACTGCTTACATCGATGAGATTTACACAATAGGGTTTTCTTGGTTATTTAATCATCGCTGTTAGGATTTTTTTTTTCAAAGTTCATGTTTTATAGGATTTCTCAGGGGCAATGTTTGCCCTTGTGCAGCCCATCAGCAGGAATTCTGAAGTCTGAAGAGGGCTGACAGTGGGGCATAAAACTTGAGCAGGCTCCCCATGGAGGTGAATCTAATTCATTTAAAATTGCTAGAAATGACCCCTCTGCGCTGTGCTGATTTAATTACCTGGAATCCAGTGGGCCTCTGGTTTTGTAAACCTGATGCTGTGACACATGTAGAGCTCATTTGACCCCCGCCTTCTGCATGTTATAAGCCACCCGCAAGGAAGAGTGGGATATTCAGCCACCAAGACACAAACTAAACTGTCCATTTCCTTGGATAAAGTGACTAACTCATTACGATACTAAAAAGAATCTTTGAAAAATCACTTTACAAATAATACTGGCTTTGAGAATGGATTTTGGGCTAAAAAGTAAATATCTAGTCTATCTCCAACTAAAATATCTCAAAAGATATTTTCCATAAGTTTGCATTGCATTGGTTTTCAGTTTTCTGCAAAACATCCAAAAATAACAGCAAAAAAAGAGACCCTCCCAGCCCCTAAAACCTGATGTATCAGGTTCAGCCTGCAAATTCCATGAATTTTCAGAGACACTCCTTGCTTCTGACACAGACACCTTACCTATGTCCACAGTTTCCTCTTAGTCACCTAGCTTTTATGCACCTAAACACAAACTGTCAGTATTTTTTTGAAATGACCCATATTAATATTGGAGTTGCACTCAAATTAGTAAAACACAACACAGAGATAATTTTCAAGCAATGACTTGAATATAGAATAGGTTTAGTACCTGACAAATACAGCAAGCTTTAAATATAATGTATAACAGGTTAGAGCTCTCTAAAATTGTAGCAGAAAGCCGTGTTCACCGAAGCTTAGTGAATCAGAGAAGTTCAATTCAAGTTGAAAGTTGAAATAAACAGTCTCAGGGCTTACCACAGTGCTTTTAAATTTTCAGCATGTTTTGGTACAATCTTATTTTTTGATGTGCAATATCACTACATTTAAAAAACTTTTGCAATATTACGATAAAAAAAGTAAAAAGCAAGTAATTTTTTGTCATGCAGAACTGTAATTAAAAAGGCTTTTTGTTCATTCCAAGGAGCAAAGAGGTATGCTTTTGCTGTGAAAGATAAGGGATCTTTTACCATCAAAGGGAATTTTGCACTGGAAGGATTTGCAAGGCAACCTCCTAGCAGGGGGCCAGGTCACACCTTCTCAAAGGTGGCTGCATTAGAGAAGAGAGAATTTTTGTGCTTCATTTGCCATCTTTCTTGGGAATATGCATCAGTGCCCTGCGACTGATAAGAAGTCTAAAAAAGGAGGGACACAAATCACAGTCATAAGAGCTGGTCTATAAGTATTTAATGACACCTCTGCTTTCCGTTCTGCTTCTATTGCCCCTTCCACTCTGTCCCCAGGTTGTGTGGAGACTGGTTTTTCTCCTGAGCTGAAATCTGGACAGCAGCATGGAGGAATCTCACCCCACTGTGATGGGCAACCTGGAGCTTACACAGTGCTCCATGCCAGAAGGAGTGGGGAAAAGAAATGAGGAAACACTACTAACAGCAGGAAGGCAAGGTGTCTTTGCAAGGGTGACCACCACAGCTGAACTTCAGGGAAGTCCCTGTCCGTATAACGGAGCAAAAGGCTCCTCCACAGCAACTTTCTGAACTACCTGGATCTCTTCCGTGACACAAAAACTGCAAGAAGGAGAGAGGGGTTAGGGACATTCCAGTTCTGAAAAAGTTTTCTTTTCCTCATTATTAGTAGTTCTAATTACTTTGAAAGAAGAGCAATGAGATAAATCCTGCAGAGCCAGAAATGTGACCTGATTTCCTTCCTGATTTAGAAACTGTCACTTTGCAAGATAAACCCAAAGAGACAGAGCCAGGTCAAAGTGGGCCCATTAGTTTGGTCTGCAAAGTAAATACTAAACCAAGATCGATGGGAATATCACCAGGGTTTTCTTTTGGTAAATGTTCTCAAGGACAACGTTTTCCAAAAGATAAATAAACACGTGTTTATCTGAACTTGTTTGCAGCTTTACACGCAAAGGGATTTTTCACCATGCGAAACAGGAACAAAACCAACTGACTTTATGTACTTTCCTCCAGGTTAGACAGTAAAAATAAGAAGCAATGATAGGATTTCAGATATAAATTGCTCTGTACTGTGATGAAAAGCCCTAGCTCAAGAGCGCATGTAAACACAAGCTTAAAAATCAAGCATATACTTAAGAGCGATGCCACTTCTCTGATACATGAGTTTTATTTGATAGAACTAAGAAATTACTTCTTGTCACCTTTTAACTATCAGACCTATAATTTTCCAAAGTAATTCTTAAGGACGATTGCAGACAACTTACAAGGTAGTAATTTTCAGGAAGGATTGAGTATCCGCCCTCTGAAAACAACAGATCTTGCACACTGAGTTTCCAAATATGAAGGCATCTAAGACGATGCCAGATGATAACCTGCCCCTTCAGAAAAGCATGACCAGGATTTCCAAACAGCAGCCCAAAACGCCTTATCACGCGACCCCAAATGTTCTCTTCTCACATATATGTACAAAACGTTCCCTCAAGATACTAAATAGAAAATGCTCATGAAAGGATAAGAAAATAAGGTATCAATTCTCTTCAAGTATCATACATACAGGATTTTTTAATTAAAAATTAGCTATATTTCCCTGTTCTCCTATTCCTTTTTAAAGGAACCACTAATTCCTTTTAAAAGCACACTACTCCGCAGTTTTCTGGAGCCTGCCGAAGTCCTGGTAGGTGTTCACTGGACTTGCCAGTGTTTATCTACCACAGTGAGCACTGGGACACCTCTGATGCAAGTCAGGAGTAAAACGCTTTCAACAGTGAAGCAGTTTTAAACTGTGTACCCACAAGCTATCATTCAGAGTTAGGAAGAATTCTGGTCTACATGCACCCTTCATGGTCAAGGTATTTGGGTTACATACCCAGCGATGTAACTGAATTCCGCTGAGATCCCTGACAAACAGTTTAGCCTCCTCTAAAATGAGGGTATGAAACAATATCAGTGCTCTACCGTACTGTACAAGTTTGTGCATGCTTTAAATCTACAGTGCTCCTCACAGTGTGAACTATCCATGTGAGCACAGGCATCAGAATTTGACCCTTTGTGGTTGCAAAGCTCTTTGAAAGAGTCAGACAGAAGAACAAATCTCTATTATGCATAGCATCAGATTAATATCAAGAACTGAGAAAAAGCACGTCACAACATTGCTCTCCAGCCACGTATGAGTTTTAACTTTATCATATCCCCTATGATTATTTCTGGCAATATTGTGATTCACCTCATACAAAGAATTGCATACTACTAAAGTCTCAGATCTTTTGGTATATAAATATGAAAATATCACAACTTGCACTGCAGCCTTCCATTAATATTGCTTACTTGTTGATACACTCCCCCCCTCAAAACAGATTTTTTTCTTAAGTAGCCTCTGTTTCTAAAGATCTCTTTCAACCTTGTTAATCGTATGAAAAGGCTTACACCAGAAAAGAGTATTTCTGAAACCATCACTCATCATTCCTATCCCATTCATATCATTTCCATCCCATCCTGTCTCCAACACTGAATCCCCCTCTATTTTTTTGGAAGCAGCTAATGTCTCAGTGGAGGCAATATACTCAAACCAACAGCAGCAACACCCTCAAAAGCACCACTTTTTTGCCCATTAGGATAAGGGGGATCCACTCCCCCCTGCCTCGCAGCTCTGACCTTTTCGATTCTCTGCCACCAAAAGCTTATAGGATCTGCCGGATCCATCTGCGACTCCACCTGGCCTGCTTTCCCACGCCAAAAGGACGGATCAGATATACGTGTCTGAAAACACATCCCTGCTTCCTCTTGTACCCTCCAACTCAAACTGTGCCGCTTTAACACGAGAGGAAGCCTGCAGCCATCACCTCTGCAAAACCCTTAAATCCTCGGAAATGACAGCAAAATGCACTTCAGCACCTTGGACAGGACACGCACGCACAAAGACACGCAAAATCGGGAAACCAGCAAACCAGCCCCAGAACTGTTGAAACTGCTCATGACCCTATAGGACACATCTGCGGGCTTGTTTATTTTTAGTATTGACAAATCCTCTTTGAATCGCCGCGTTTATGACCGATCTTTCGGGAGGAGTTGCTCGTCCCCCCAGAGGTGGGGGACATCGGGGCCACCAGTTCGCACCCGGCACCCATATCTGGGGTCAGCATCTGCTCCAGGCACAGCTGGAAAGGCTCAGCTGAAGCACCCACTAACCTCAACTCATCCTTTGCAGGCAAAATGAGACCTGTTGCTCTGTATGTGTGTTGCCTGTGCGCGCCTCTGCTTTTTAGAAGCTCATCTCCACCTCTTCACCCCAATCCCCCAGGAAAAAAAAATCCCATTACATCCACACTCTGATTGCATAAGTTTTGCTTTAATTCAGCTTTCATTCTCCTGTGTGGCGCCCCCAGTATGTCCCTGTTCCCCTCTAGGCTATCTTGACAAAATCATGATCACCTTGCCAGAGTGCAGCACTGCTCTCCGTGTTTTTTTTTTTTTTTTTTTTTTTTGTTGTTGTTTTTTAATTTTATTTATAGAACTCAAGTAGAGTTTTTGAATTGGGCTGGTAAAAAATGCAAATATTTTAAGCAGAGGTGCTCTACAAACCACTCCGAGGTGAGCAAGAGAAGCACATAATCTATTATGTCAGGTCTTACAACAAGTAATATTAGTAATAGTCTCATGAAACAGAAGAATGAAAAATTTTCCCTGCTACCATGGAAATACCCCTTCTTAACTAATTTCTTCCCTTCCAAATGTGCTACTAAATTTCCATTCAAACACATCTGCCATCACAGTACATTCACCAAACTATTTGCTGAGTATCTTCCGTGTTGTTGTTATTATTATTTTGCATGGCACTTTTGGAGGCAAAAGCAAGAGGAAAACTAGCTCGATTTGCAACCAGAGTTCCCGCTCAGCAGCGAAGCCGCAGCTTTAGCACCGCGGCCGCTGCTCGCCGCCCCCCGCGCTGCCCCTCCGCCACCCTCCCCACGCGGGACGGCCCCGAGCGGCACCCGGCGAGGGGCGCGGGGGAAGGGGAGCGGGTCTAGAGGGGAAAGTTTGGGTCTGCGAGCAGGGGAAGGGTAAAATCCCAGAGCTACCAATTCCTCCTCGGACACGCTTAGAACCGGGCGTCTTCGTGGCGTCCTTTTTATTAGCAAACAAGCAAAAAAGAGGAACTTACATTGGTTTATTTAATTTTCCCCGCTAAACCAAGAGTCCCAGATTCACTTCATTGTATCCACAGAGTTTAGTCCCCGTGCGAGCACTCCCCGGGGCCAGGGCCATGGTGCTCGGTGCGCTCCGCGCCGCGGCGGCGCGCCGCTGCCCTCCGCGCCGGCCGCCGCCGCTCCCGGCTCCCGGCTCGGCGCTGCCGCCGCCGCCGCCGCCGTGTGCGCCGCCCCGCGCCGCCCCGGCCCCACGGCGCCGCCCCGGCCCCACGGCACCGCCCCGGCCCCGACGGCACCGCCCCGGCCCGGCCCCGACGGCACCGGCCCCGGCGGCGGCGGCACCGGCAGCGCGGCGCCCCCTGCCGGGCAGCGGCGACGGAGCGGGGGGTCCGGGGGGGAGAGGGGTGGAGGGATGGGGAGGAAGGAGGAATGGGGAAGGACGGGGAGGCGGGAAGGATGAGAAGGAAGGAGGGATGGTAAAGGATGGGGAGGAAGGAAGCATGAGGAAGGACAGGGAAGAAGGAGGGATGGGGAAGGATGAGGAGGAAGGAGGGATGGGGAATGGTGGAGGAGGGAGGATGGGGAGGGATGAGGAGGAAGGAGGGATGGGGAAGGATGGGGGAAAGGGGATGGGGAAGGATGGGGGAAAGGGGATGGGGAGAATGGAGGGATGATAGAAGGATGAGGAAGAAGGAGGCATGGAGGAAGGATGGGGAAGGAGGAAGGATGCAAAGGGATAGAGAAGAATGAGGGATGGGGAGGAAGGAGGGATGGGGAAGGATGGGAAGGGGAGAGGATGGGGAGGAAGGAAGCATGGGGAAGGATATGGAAGAAGGAGGGATGGAGAGGAAGGAGCGAGGAAGGAGGGATGGAGAAGGATGAGGAAGGGAGAGGATGGGGAGGAAGGAGCCATGGGAAAGGATGGGGAGGAAGGAAGCATGGGGAAGGATATGGAAGAAGGAGGGATGGGGAGGAAGGAGGGAGGAAGGAGGGATGGAGAAGGATGAGGAAGGGAGAACGATGATGAGGGGGAACAATGGAGAAGGAGGAGGGCTGGGGAGGACCAAAGGATGGGAAGGAAGAAGGGATGGGGAAAGTTATGGAAGCAGGAGGGATGGGGAGGGATGAGGAGGGGGGAAGGAGGGGGAAGGATGGCGGAGAAGGAGGGATGATGGAAGCATGCAGAAGAAGGAGGGCTGGGGCGGAAGAATGAATGAGGAGGAAGGAGGATGGAGAAGGATGAGAAAGAAGGAGGTTAGGATGAGGAGAAGGAGAATGATGGAAAGGGGGAATAAAGATGGGTGGGGAGAATGGATAAATGAAGAGGAAGAAGAGATGGGGAAGGATGGAGGGGAGGGGATGGGGAAGGATAGGAAAGATGGAGGGATGGGAGAAGGATGGGGATGGAGATGGGGATGGGAATGGTTGGGGAAGGAGGGCTAGAGGAAGGGTTGAGAGGAGGAAGGGATGAGGAAGGATGGGGAACAAGGGGGGGTGGGGAGGAGGGACTGGGAAGGAGGAAAAAAGAAGGAGGCATGTGGAGGACAGGGAAGGAGGAAGGATGGGAAGGAAATAGGAACAGGGAGGGAAAGAAGGAGAGAGGGAGAAGAAGGAGGAGGGAGGGTTGGAGAATAAGGATGGATAGAGAGGGGGAAGAGTGAGGAAGGAAGAGTCTGGTGGGTTTGGAGTCAGAAGGAGCAGATGGGGCCAGAGGGGCAGAGCAGGGAGGAGAGGCACTGGGGGAGCCAGGGCAGGAAGGGAGCAGCCTCGTGCAGGAGAAGAGAGCAGGGGAATGGGGTGGGTGGTAGGCACCATGTGGACCCACTGCTCCCCATATGCCGCAGGAGCCCATGGCACAGCCCCACAACACCAGCTTCTGGCCATGGCACCCTGGGACTCAAGGAGCAGATACGAGGCTGGGTTTTGTTCATCTGAAAGTTTCTCCAGTTACTTAAAGTTTTTGCTTTGGTTTAAAGTTCCCAATGAACAGGAGAAGTGGCCTTCACAGAAACAGAGCTAACATGGGAAAATCAGGAAGGTCCTCCACATGGGAAAAAACTGCTAGCTGAAAGATCAGGGATAAAAGGCAGGAATTCAGTCAGCGTTCACAGTGGAGGGAGGTCAGCAGCAGAGTCCTGCAGAACCCATGCCACAGCTTGCTTTCTTCAACGTCCTCATAAAAGGAGGTGGAGAGCTGGATGACAGAGTTTGCTGACACTATTGAAGTATTCGGAGTGGTAAAATGAAAAGAAACTCCTGAAGAACTGTAAAAAGACCTCACAGTACTGACCGAGCAGGAAAACATAACTTATTAACGGAAAAAAAAATGGGCATAGTTTTACTCGCACAGTGAAGGCTCTGAAGTAGCTATTACTACTTGGGAATGAGAGTCTGAAGCTATAATAAACACTCCCAGGAGAGCAGCTCCATGCTTGGTAGAGATCAAAAAATAAAAAGGAGGAAAGGAGTAGATTGCACAGGAAAGAACTGAAGAGGCTACAAAAAGGTCTGAAAGAGCAACAGTGGCCCAGAAAGGTGGATGGAGAGCAAGTCTCCATCCTGCTCTCATCAAGAACAAGTTTGTTTGTGATGGGAATGAGCAGGGTGAGACAGCTAAGGAGAAGAGAGGGAACTGAGAAGAGGGGATAGAGGCTGGCCAACTATTGGGGCTGGGAAATGAAGAACAAACATGAAGGGGGATGGAGGGAAATGTGGACTAGAAAAGCTGGGGAGGATGGATGTGCAGGGTAGATGGCTCCTCGGTGAGAGCTCCCCAGTGGGCAAACAACCCATAAAAGCCTGGAGAAGTACAGAAGCATGGAAAGCCATGAGATAAATGAAAACTAATCCCAAGGGAATGGTTTGACTTCTCAAGTGCTCATTGTGGGGTTGAACTGTGGCTGTGCAAAGGGAAGGATGTTTTCACGAGGAGCCAAAGTGGGCAGAAGGCGGCACGGAGGCAAAATCAGAGGATCTAGCTACTCGGAGACCCACCAGGCACACCCTGCTGTGCCACATCCCTGCAGGTACCTTCCTTCCCTAGAAGCAGAAGAGCAGAACTGCTTTTTTAGTAGTTTAAAGCACTTCCAACACACACTGACTTTTATGATGTAGCTTATATCACTTCTGGGAATTGCACTTCCTTAGGAGTCCTCTCAGGGACTATCTTCAACTCAGTCCTCACTCCAGGCAGGTTTCCAGCCTGCCCCTAGGTCTCCAGCCGTTGCCTCACCTTCAGTACCCTTCACTCCTAGCTTTACGTAACACATCTCAAAGCTGCCAAAACATCAGTCCTTGTTGTCAGACATACACTCTCTTTCAGGCAATCGCTGTTCTTTGAGATCCTGTTGCAGGGGACTGCCAATGACTCTGCTTCATCGAGCAACACGTGAGATCACAGGCAAAGTCTATGCAAAACAGATGGCTTCAAAATCTGAGGCTTACTCACAAAAATAATACAGGAGTTGGGAGTGGGAGCCAACTGGATCTCAGTGTCATAGATTTGGTGTCAGAGCCAGGGAGAAGAGTGGCAAGCTTGCTAGCTTCATATTCATCCATCATCCCATCCTCTGGCTTTGAGCTAACCACCTGCTGTCTCTTGTGCAGTCCATAGCAGTTAACACAGCTCTAAACGTTCAACTCTACCACCTTTCTGTGGAAGAAGGAAACACACTGCTACACCTTGGTAAAACACGTTGGTAAAACATCAGAAACACCTCTCTCTGCTTCATTTGTCTTTAAAACCAGAGAAATTATTCTTACCATCAGCAAATCCTTGTTCCAGTGACAATGCAATTAGTTCAGTCTGAGCCCAGCTTATAGAAGACACAGAAATGTTTACAAAGGAAATTAAGATGAATTAAAGGTAGAGAAAAGGACACGAAGAAGAAAATACTTGTCAAATTTATTCCGTGCCAGGAGAAGGACTGAGAGGACCCCTCATTTCCCATCTCCTAATTCAACACTCAGCCTGGAAAAACACTTTTCCTTCTAGTTTTCAGTTCAAATGCACACACACGTTATTTGCATTCACATTTCTAAATTGCCCTCCCTTTGAACATCAGTTCATGAGGTGCAGAAATGCGAGTCAAGAAAGGCAGAAAGATGCAGAAAGGCAAGCCAAGAGCAAACGCTGGATGCAACACCTTCGGCGGTGGTTCCAGACTTGCTCAGCCCCAAACTTGGGGCAGCAAGTGGGCAGCATCCTTGTGCCATGAGCAACTAGTCACAAAGCAGCCCGCATGTTAACTGGAACCCTGTAGACAGGCTGGTTAGAAGGATAAAATGGATTAAAATTATATGATGCCTTGCCAAAATCTTCCTTTCC
Source organism: Rhea pennata (assembly GCF_028389875.1). NCBI lineage: Eukaryota > Metazoa > Chordata > Aves > Rheiformes > Rheidae > Rhea > Rhea pennata. Next base: position 6,694,904 of record NC_084664.1, on the reverse strand, counting down.
AAAAGAAATATTCAGGTAATGTGGGCTTACTGAACATCTGTGAGAAAGTTCAGATTAGTCAGCTGAAACCCAGGGCACGTCAGATGAAAGTATGGCAAAATAAATACTACACAGGAAATCAGTTGATGTCATCTTCCCATTCATTCCTCTCAAAAAACGATACCATTTTACAATCAAACAATCACAGGGTTTTTTTTAACAGTATTGTAGGCTGCATGACTCGTTACAAAAAATATATATATTTATATTTTTGCAGAAACCTTCCTCTTATCCCAAATCCCCACACATTTGTGCTGCCTTTTTTGAAGAAAAAATGGCATTGAAAAAACGTGCAGTTCTTGAAACTGTGACAGCTTGGAAAACAGTTTTAGTTTCTGGAAAACAGTTTTAGTTTCAAATACTGTCTTTGCTCTTTTTGTTAAAAAAATGTATATTTTTTGTTAAAAAATACACTTCTCCAGAGTTATTTTTTGCAAAAACAGAATTGACAAAAAAGTATTTTTCTTTGACATTTGAAAGCTTTTACCCTGACATGGCACCTGGTGATGTTCAGTGAAGTACTTTTGACTTCCACGGTCTGTGGCCGTAGGGTTTTCACTGTTTAACATAGATGCCGTGAGAAGCTCTGTTAGTACTAGGTGCCACGAGGCAGTTGCATGTAATGCTCAGTTTAGCCAACACTTCCCTCTACTGAGAAAAAAAGAATATTGCTCTTTGTTGTAATTCCCTTTGAAATAAAGGAAGAAGAAGGGTTTGCCTTTCTAAAGAAAAGAGGAGATTCACGATGCATGGGATGAAGAAAGAGCATCAGATCTAGCATATCACCAACATGCTTCTCGTTTATTAACAGGGTGAAATTCTGGCCTTTCCATCTTGACCCCCCCCCAAACACACACTCCCAGAGGACTCCCAGGTCTCCCTTTGCCTTCAGCTTTCCAGACCCTTGGGAAAGAAATGGAAAAAACCTGCAGGGCTGGATTCGCCCTGTGCTATGGAAAGTGTGAGGTTGGACCGTGTTTGCATCAGGGTTGGACCTCAAGCTGGGTCACCTCAGGGATGGGGATGAGACTTCATTGTCCAATAAGCCTCTGGGAACGGGGTTGTGCTTTGCTATATATCCTATGCCTTGATTCCTTCTCATTTCTCTCTTTGATTTCTATGAGCAGAGACACTCTGCTATAAACCCAGCTGCTATGTCAGGATACATCTGTATCAGTCTTCAATTTCCATCCTTTAATTAAGTGTATCATCCTCATGGAGAATCTCTCATCAAGCCTCTATGGGGAAATCCCGTAACGCCTGGCTAAATTGCTACATTTGTTCAATCAGACTCAAAGATATCTTTCTAAAGTGAGCTAACCTAATTTAAGGGGAAAAAAAATTATTGGCAGAGAGTGCCTCAGTCAATGAATGTGTCCAAGTGTGAAGACAATGTTCAGCGCCCTGATAGACACATAACAGCTCACATCATTAAAATAAAATTTATTTTGTCTCCTTTCCCCAGTGCCTCCATGAAATGGGAGGCACTCCCACAATTAGGCCACTTGTGCCATACAGGAATACAGCTGCCTTTTAATTTAGGGGGATATGAGGTTTACGCTGTTCTGCACTGAATTATGTCCCATTACCACACTCCTACTGCCTGCGGATGGCACAAAAATTTGATGATTAGGTAGCTTAGAGAACAGAGAAACGCTATTTCACTAAGTAGGGAAGGCATTTACATCAGGTTTAGTGATTATCAGGGTCAGAAAGGCAGAGTTTTGTTCCTCAGCAAAGCTTTCAATTTCTCTTATGTTTCCTCCATCACAAAATGGGCCTTTTCCCTAGGCTGACAGAGCTTCTGATACTCAGCAGGTTGAGCAAAACTTCACTTCATGTGAACTTCTCTTTGCCAGCTCCCTCCAAAAAATTACCCAAATCCCGCCTTTCACAGGTTGCACAAGCTCTCCTATTAGAGAGCTGCTAGCCAACAAGTTCCCACATCGAGCCTCTGCAAAGCATCAGAATAATATGAATATTTTCCCTCTTTGGATGAGTTTGGAGGTTTTCTTCCACTGTTGGCATGCTAAAGACTGAAGGCTGTCTCTGATGCCAGTGGTACATCCGTATTACAGCTAGCTGCTGTTCTCCGCTGCCTCTGCTTTGAACCTGGAGCCACGCGAATGTGTCCACAGCCAAACTAACAAGCTCTCCCAATAGGCTAAATATTAATTCATACTAGCTCAGAGCTGATTCTGTGCTGTAGTAGTCCGTAGTTGCTGGGTCTCAGCAGTCGTCCTGGGCAAGACACATCCACATGTGCCTGCACTGTATCCTGTGGACACATTCCTTCTTGCACCACATTGGTATGGACCACATCTGTTCAAAAGCCACTGCTGCAGGGGCTGAAGATACTTTCACACTGTGATGTCTCTAGCTGAGGACAAGTGTGTCTCTTCGATGGCTTTGAGGAGCAGCAAGCCTTTGCCCATGAGAGAAAGCCGAGAAAGCTCATTGACATGCAGCTGGACTTCTGATGCTGTAAGGATGACGCTTTGCAGGGATGAAATCCGAAGTTTGCCCAACTCCTTGGGAGTTTTGGCTGTGATTTCCATAAATCTAGGGTTTTGCCTGGGCCTGAACCCCTGTGCTTCCAAAAAAGCAGTTAACATAACAAATTTCCACACAGGGTCTGAAGCATCTAGGAAGAATGGTCCTTTACAGAAGCTGAAAGGACCATACATTATGCATAGTCACGTCTGTGGCAGCCTTAAGGCTTCTACGTCCTCTCTTCCTTGGGCAAGGATTTTGGGAGACTCTCTCCCTCACTTCTGGCCCCAGAGCTGCCCCTCATGAGCCATACAGAGGGTCTCCAAGGTCTCTCACTGCTGTTTTCAAGCTCAAACTAATACTAGATGTCTTTTGCATGTGATCACATTAAACACACACACACACATACAAATATGCACACATGCACACACACACAGACAAAGAAAAATTCTCTAGCATAGCTGGAGAAAATTGCTTTTTTTGTCAAAAACTACATGCAAGTCTCCAGATATAAACCCGGCTTAGGGTGCATCTTGGAGGCACAGCTAATGAGAACACCACTACAAGGACCGGAGGCAAAACCAAAATGATTAAGTCATTTTCTGCATTTAGCACTCTGATCCCTCTTCTTTCTTTCATTGCAGTCTAGCATGCCCTCCTTCCTTCATTTTAAGAATAATAAAAATCAAGCTCCCTTCCAGTACGTTTATTTAATATTTTGTGTGAATCATCAACCATTTTCCTTTCTTTGAGTTTTAAATCTTCTAATTGGTTGTAATGACTATTAGTTTGTGCTCAGACATGACAGTCTGCAAAGTGCTTGGGGTAGAAAGACCCAGTGGAGCTAAGCAATAAAACCCACAGTGTCTTTCAGCACGGAAATAATCCTGCAGACTTCCTTAGGACTGCTCTAGGCCTATTGCTGCTCCCACAGGCCAAAGTTCAGACAAAACGTGGTTACAAGTGTTTAAGTGAGTCAGAATTTATGGTGAGAGCTTTACGAATCTAAAGGAAATTAAACCGAACTGTCCTCCAGCTCCGTTTCTTATAGGGCTTCTTACAATGTTCTTATAGCATTTTTATTCTTCAGTGCCCTTTCCCAAGCACTCCCCACTGCTTTTTCATCCTTATTAAGCTGCAGATCCAGGTATTGTAGGCTGCAGGGGTCTGACCGCTCATGTTGTTTGCCACCCCCCTGCAAAATCTCCAGTCCCTCTTTCTAGTCACTTTTCCCTAACAACTGCCTGCTTCTCCAGCCATTTCCATCCCAAATCCACTTCGGCAGCATAGAGATGTTCCAGATGGCTTTCCCTGCTGAAAGAGAAGACATGACTGAATTCAGGAACTGTCATTAGTATTTTTTTAGCATCCACAAGCTGAGCAGGTGAAGGGCTCATAGCTTGATATGGGGCTTGCACTGAAGCTCTTGCAACCTAAAACTCTTATCCCGATACTGTACGTACGTGGGTGGCTTGTCTGAACCACGTTGCCTTGAGAGGTGGCTCACACAAGCACTGGCACTCATCCTCCTGGCAGGATGTAGGCACAAGGAGGACAGGTGGGCAGCAAAAGCCCCAGTCAGAAGTTGTAAGTATAAAGTGATTTAAGGTACTGACAAGCAGGTACTCCCAAACTGGTGGTTCTGCTGGGCAGACCCTTTCTCTGCTTGATGAATGCAAAAGGCAGCAATGAGACCAAAGGCCAGGACACTCACCTTCACATGCCCATCTCCACACTGCATAATCAGAAATAATTACAGAATACAGCCACCTGCTGCCTCTTTCCCCTGAGTGAAGAGACGGACATTACCCTCACCTCCCTCCGGACTTTCTCCTTCTCTCCTTTGCCTGCCCTTCGGCAGACACTGTCTGCAAGTGTTTCACTCCTCACCTGGTTGCTCCTACTTCCTCGTCTTTCGAAACTTTAATCAGCTCCCACCACATCTTTCTCTCTTGTCTTCCTTTCCCAAGTAGGCAATTTTTAGACCGAACTTGTGCTGCGATAGAGTGTCTAGAAGAGGGCTCTGCAGCATAAATCACCTGCAAGCCTAATACCAAACAGTCTGCCACTCAGAATAATAAGAAATGGCAGGGGGAGGATAGCATTCAGCCAGGATCTGGCTGCTAATGCAAGAGGCCCAATTACCTGCTGGGATGAACTATAGTAAAGTCACCAGGTCCTCCAAGCACCTGAAAATTTGCCCTGTTAAAAATCAAGGAATCCTTTGATTCCTTCTGGCTTGTCTCTTTGGAGAAGATTTTAAACAAAACTGTAATTGCTCAAGGCTCTCAGCTTTTCATGCTTCATCCTTAATGCAATATCCTACCTCTGACAAATGGAGCCTTTAAGAACCATACTGTCCTTGACTGGAAATCTAGCATTAAAGCACATCAATGCGCACACAGAACAACTACATTTGCTTTCCAAGCTGACCCCTTCTGAGTGCAGGGTCAGACCCTTTCTGGATAGTGAATGCTCTCCTCAGCATCAAGCAAAGACCAATTTTTTTTTCTGCAGACTTTCTGAGTGCTCTCTTGGAGAGTCTTTTCTTTTTTTTTTTATTTTTATTCTTTCATCCATTTTCTAGCATTGATTTGGGGGTGACTTTAAATGGGATAAAACTGGGGCTTTTGCCAGATACTTTGAAGGGAATTACTATCCTCAGCACAAACATAGTTGCCCAAAGACAACAACACAAAATCCTAACAACTGACATCAGTCTTCAGAAGAGTTGGTGGGGCAAGGTTGACCTCTCTTTGTGGGCATTTGCATGTCCATCAGAAAGGATGGATGCTGTAAGAGCATCAGCTACCTGGTAATTTTCATATTTTAGTTTTTCTGATGGATTTTCGCCTCTCTGATTTTTGCTGTGGTCATGTTGATATTGAAAGAGCAGGAAAGAACAGCACAAAAGAGCAAATCTTAAGCTAGTTTAAATGGATGGTTTGACATAAAGGAAAAGCTGAAGGACAAACATATATGAGAAAGGAAGAGACCCATTTCTCATTTCGGTGACATAGTTTACTCCATCTTACTTACACATGGGACCACCATTTTTCTGTTAGTGTACTGTATACTGACACCAGTGAAGGTGCCTCCAGGTGCAGGCGTGGGCCCAGCTCATTCGTGTCAGTCCCTCTCCTAGAGCATCCTGTCTCTGCCATCTCACTAGCTTAATATCTTAAGGAAAAGAACAGCTATGAAGCCCAGCCCATGCAACAGGCAACATTTATAAGCAAAAAAACCCCAATGATTTCTTCCAAAAAAAGCTATGGTGACCTCTCCAAGTCTATACATATTGAATCTTTGGCTCCAAAAGTATCCCCTGAAAGCAGCTCTCTGAATTCTTTTTTTAATTGTCTTGTAAGTAGTAAGATGCACAGGCATGCAGTCCCAATACTCCCACCTGACCCAATCCTCCCACTTGCTTCTTGTACCTTGAAGTAAATAAGTCTGCCAGAAATCTCACCATCATTTTAATTGAATAGGGTCTTGTTTTAGAGATTTTTTTTTCGCTCTTAGTTCAACAAACCTTTCCTCTGCTGATTCACTGAGAGTGCCAATAGTTTCCTCAACAGAGAGGCTAAAGAGGCCAGTTCTCCTGGGACTCTTAGGTCCTTGCCGTAAGCAAGATCAGAAAACCCAACTCAGAAAATAGCCACTGCATAAAGAGTGGTGCCTACTTCCTAAAGATTTTTCTGTAATTTTCCTTTTTGTAAGAGTCAACATGCTTAAGATTTTTAACAGCTTGAGATAAAGTCCTTCTGAGTACAGACCAGTGCCACATGTGAAGGTGCACTCTAGAAAGTGATCACAGGAGCAGGGACGGTGTAATCGGTTTATCTGAGTGAGAAGATGTTGTTTAGATGAGTTGCTGGGACTGATGTCAGCTGATGGTCCACTAAGGCATACACAAATAAGTGAAAAATGGATTTTTAAGGGAGTTTGCAGCATTTAAGTAATACAGATTAGTAAGATATGATAGTATTTGCTAAAAGGCTTGGTAATGCACCTGAGACTGACTCAGAAAAGAGTTCAATAAAAATGGAAAAAATAAATTCTGTATTGTTTCTAATGCATAGATTTAATAAGAGCTTGGCTCATGACTTGCCAAGAAAAAATCCCAACAACAACAATAAAACCAACTAACACATGTTGATTCACCTGATGAAGATTTTAGCAGACAAGGTCCTCAGCCACTGTAAATGGGCTCTATACTATCAGGCAAATGACACATACTTGAAGAAATGAAAAGTGGGTAGGAGTTTCCCATAGAAATTTAAAATTAATGAACAGCTGGAACTGCTGAGTGAAGGTGTGTATCATCGTTTTTGGTGTAACTGTGCCATAGCATCAATAGAAGAGGGAATCTGCTAATACAGCAGGACCTAATTGTCAGATGAACTCGAACACTTGTCAGCTACCATTTCCCCAAAAAATTCACTTAGAAAGAACCCTCCAAATACATCAGAGAAGAAGGGGAAAAATAGTTTTGGTACAAACTAGTGCAGCAGAATAAAACCTTTGTTCTTCTGTAAGTAAGGTGGGATGAATTCAACTCATGTGTTGCCCCCATGCATCTAAGGTACAATTGGAAAGATGCTGAGTACCTAGAGAGGCTACTTGCACTGTCCCTCCCATCCCTGCCAGCAGCACCCAAGGAAGAATATATGTCCAGGACTGGTTTATATTGGGTTATAGCAGGTTTCCTGTTCCATGTATGGATAATCCAATAAATGCACTATGGAAGATTTTTTTGTATATCTCAAGCACTTCCTACAGCGTACATACTATAATCAAAACAGATGGGGAGAGGAGCCTGAGAAAACCAGCTTGTCTTCAGCTCTTCAGCCTTCTCTGGTTACTTATGGTCAATACTGGCAGCAATAGAAGCAGTACCTGGTGATACTTTTCACAGCAGGGCCCAAAATAGCTCCTTTTGGCCACGGCTGTAGGCCCAGTCATCTTCCTAGTTTGTAGCAGAACATCACAGGATTAATTTTCCCTGAGTAAGAGATCTTTAGCTCAAGAATGAGCTACACATCTTTCAAGAGTGTGACAGCTGTCACTCTTGCCTGTGATTGGTGAACACAGAGATGTGAAAGGAAGAGTTTCAGTATCTTCCACCTTAATTAAACATTTTTATCCTGAAATCAATGCCAGCCAAGCAGTGTGCAAAATATGCTATCATCTGATCCAGTAGAATATTAACATCAGTCTGTTAATGGCTTATAACATATATAGGGGATAACATCCCCCACCCCGCTATGTTGTGCTTCATTCATTCAAATTTCTTCATTCAGACATGGCAGGAGCTCAGCTAGGTTAGAACATGGGAATGCTGATGAGTTTGGCATAAGGTTGGATATCACTGGAAATGCCTACGCTATATTACACAGGTTTTAGCACCATTTCTTAAATTGAAGTATCTGACAAGGTCACTTTTCTCCTATATCATTCTTGAGATATCTATGGCACAGGATTGCTCCTGAGTTGAACCCAGTGCTATAGTACTACACCAAATTCTCAACTCTCATTTTAGAATAAAGCTGTGATTCACACTGCAAAGAGAAACTTGAAAACATGACTTGAACCTCACTGAGGTAAGAGACTTGCCAAAAACATGAGATAGAGGTGTGAACCGCATCATACATGCTAGTGAGATATGAACTGCAGACCTCACTTCCCCAGGGGCTTTAATAGCCAGTAGTGGTTTTAATCACTGAGAAATGCCAAACCAAGGGAAAAATTTGTATGATGTTTCCTCATCTTTGGGGGGAGGGAGAAGAGAGGAAACGAATGTTGTATGAGAAGATGTTTTAAGATTGCCAGATGGAACGTTCTAAAAATTTAGCTAAATGATGCTTTTTATGTCAGAAGTTTCCTCTAAAGATTGAATGTTGACTTAAAGTCAGAAAATAAGAAGCAAACCAAACATTTCTAGGTTACTAACCTTATGAAGAGGCATGATTACCCAAACTGATTCTTTTTTCCTTTCAGATATGTGAAAATATATATCATTTTGAACCTCCAACTAGCCCCTCCCTGAATTCTGAACAGAGTTAAATTAATGTAGGACAAGGCATAGGCTGGGAGAGAGCTACAGCTGCCACTGGAGCAATAAACAAGCCCAATTGCTCCCCTTCGTGTGCTGCCAGATACCTATTTTCTGAGCTGGCTCAGACTCGCAGACCCTCTTGTGTTTGGGGGTGATCTCCTTCAACCAGACATCAGACAAAAACATCAGGGTGTTACATGACCTGCTAGACGGACAGGTCACTTTCTTGAGATCCTTCCAACCACATAAGCTCATACCTTATCCGGGATCACTCAGTCCCTGTCCCTGTCAAGCCCCATCCTCCTCAGCCTCCAAACCTTCCTCCAGCCACTAGTCCTCAGCTTCCTTTTTGTACCCCAAAAAACAATGCACATCTCTCACAAATCTTACCATGACAAAGTCAAGACACTCTTCCTCAAGCTAATGACTTTAAATTAGCTTTTTTGTGTTCTGGTCTTTTATTCTTTGCGGTTGGCTCCTGATGGCTCTATGGGTTAATGTTTCCCCTGCCGTATCAGTCTGAAAAAGCTCCTCACAGGTGCTAGCTGTTTTTCAGCTCCCAGGAGAAGAAAAATTGGCTGCACATTAATGAGATTATAAGAAAAATGACCAACAGAATGAATCTAATGTAGATGCATCAGGTGCCTATATTTTTAAAATGATGTTGGAGAACTGAGGAAGATTTTGAAAAGGACCGAAAGATTATATAATTACTGGAAAAAAAGTTCATTGGTGATATATATTCAGAGGTCATTCCCTTCACATTAAAATGGTAAATAGAGAGGTAATAGTGAGCAAGTGCCTCCATAAAATGAAAATAGCAGATACCGAAGAACTTTTAATAGAGCATTATAGATATATCAAGAACCACTGACTTGAAGCCAAAGTCAAGCTAATTTAAATGAGAAAGTAGGCTTTCATTTTTAACTACAAGGCTAATTAACTGAAAAACAAATTACTAGGGGGCAGATATTCTCTTGTGACGTCTTCAGGTCAAGCACAGGATCCCCAGCTGGCCGATATATAATACAGCCAAATGTAGTTCAATACAGAGGGCAAAGAACTTAACAATAAGATCTCTGGCAGCCTTTAAACCTGTGATTCTAATTTCTTTCAGTGGAAACATGACATTTATAACATAAACACCTGCACTAAAGATCCAGCCCCCTTTCTCTTAGTTTGTGCTCATGGTATCCAAAAGCAGACCTTCTGGATCAGCCCACACTGCACATTTGTTGGTGCAAACCTTACTTCAGTACCTGTTCCATAATCTTTTATTCCTATTTTCCAACAGATGTATCAGCTCTTGACTGTCTTGCATATGACTCATGTGCATGCCAGCCTGCCTCACTATACTCTATGCCTTCCTGCAAAAATCACTTTGTACTTGTTGCAGAAAGTCACTTTCCACTTTCCAGTTTTGTTGCCCTAAGATATACATCTTCAGAGGTCTCTGATCCATCTCAATTGACTGGATGGGATGAGGCAAACACACTGTAAACGCTGGATATTGCTGTCCTCAAGCACCTACCGCTTCTAGACCAATAAGGCATGGATAGCAAATTTGCTAGATGGATTTTCCAGCTTTGCTGTGACAGAAGCCTGGCTCGTAGCCATGAGATCATGGAAAGCTTCAGCACCGTAGAGAAGTTTGTTTTGTACTAGGAGGCTAGCATCTCATGATGGGGGAAACAGCACTGTCCTGTGCACTTGGAATGAAGAGCTGTGGCTGCAGGATTTCAAGCAGTGCAGCTTGCATTCAATATAAGCATTGCTCAATGCTCTTGTTTAGCCCTCACTGACATTTATTCCCCTCTCAAGAACAGTCACGTCTCCTCTCCGCTTTCATTTTGCGGGATTAAACAAGCTCAGCTTTCAGGCTGCTTTCTAAAGCCTTTCTAATCCCTTGACTATTACAGGAGCCCTTTAATTCTCATTTGCTTTATATGAATCTTTCCTGAGCATCGTTTTTTGATGCACACATTGGTGCAGACAAAACCTCACCCACACTTTTCATGTGGCCGTTAGCAAGCCCTTCCACTGGCCATATCTCAGCTGGTAAATCTTACCTCACATTTCTCTGTTTCACAGCTGCATCACCTTCTGGATCACAGCCAATCTGTTTCAATAATATATTAAGGTCTGTGTAGTGCTCTGCAGTTTCCATCACCTGGTAGCAAATGCTCCTGTTTGGCCCTGGTAGAAGAATTCACGTTGAGTCATTTTGTTCATATGCCATTGCTTGAGGTCATTCAGTAGGATTTCCTGCCCCACTTGCTTACTCAAGGTGCTGCCACTTTTGTGCTCAGGTTATGGATGAAATATAGCTAAATCCAACTGATCCATATAAGATTTCTCTCCCACCAGGAGGTCGTTCACAACACAAACTGATGTAGTCCTCCCTCTGCAAATGCCACAGCTGTTGTCTAAGTGCCAGTCATCTCCAGCTTGACTATCAACTTCCCATCTGACACTGCTTTATTAGAGCACCAGCAGATGAGATCTGCTGCACTCTTCTTCCTTAGTAAATAGGTTTTAATTGTATTTTATTCCATTTTCCACTTATCTTCATGTCTTTCATTATTTTGCCTTCAAAACGTGTTCCGAAACTTTGGATCATACTGAGTTCAGATTAGTAAGCCTGCGATTGCTTTTTACCTCCTTTTCAAATACAACTATTATGTTTATTATTTTTTTACCTCCTGCTACCGTTCCTGATTTGACAGATTTGTGAAAAATCCTTATGAAGAGAATTGCAGTTTCATGTGCCAGTTCTCAAGAATATTCTTGAATAGGGATTATTCTGGCTGCCAGCTTGATTAGTTCTAATTCTCTTTTGTGTTCACCCATGGATGTGTTCACATTTCTGTACAAACTTCTCATATTAGCCAGCAGCAAGTTTAACTCGATGTTGAATAACTTTTTTTTTTTTTTTTAAATGAGGGAGAGCAGGTAACACCTGTTCTTTATTGTGTGTGTGTATGTATGTATGTATATGGGGGTTAAAAATTATATAGATGGATTATATACCATATTAGGGTTAAATATTGCATATACATACACATACCTATTAAAAAGTCATACACCTGTATGTAAAAAGTGTATAATCTTTAACCCTAATGCTGTTCAAAACCGCCTCTCTGCCCCGCTCGAAATCAATCCCACATCCTCTTTATTTTTTCTTCTTTTTTTACATAACTGATGAGTAATTTATTACAATTTCAATTTCCATTTCATATTCTAATTTTTTTAACACTGGAAATTCTCATTCATTTCATTTTCCGAACTTTGAAATATATCTTTCTTTCAGGATAGTCCTTTCTACCACTCCAAGCTCTCTGATTGTTGCTAATACTCTTAACACTGTGATTTGTCTGTTTAGGTCTTGATCCCTATACTTAGATACAAACTCCAACTCTTTTACACTTTGAACGTGTTATTTTGAGTTGAAACCACTAGGCGGAAGTATTCAACAAGTTTCGAAGTTGAAACTTGATCTGTGACAGATCCCAGTCTGAAGTGACAATTTTATGAAGTTTGGAGTTTCTAGAAGGAATCCAGGGGTCTGCTGGGTCATATTTCCTCTTGCAAAGTGCCATGGCACTTGAAGAAATTTGTAACTATTCAATTTTTTGTCAGACTATCAATGCAACTTCACAATCCCATACTCTGAAGACTACAAGGTACTTCTCATTTCTGGGGTAACTTTTTCCAAGCCTTTTTCCAAGGCTATTTTATTTGTCTTATAAGTGCTTTTCTCCCCAGCTCGTACTTTCCCATCTGCTTTACTTACTGAGAATTACGATATGTCCTCTCAGCTGTTATTTCTAGGCTGAAAAAACTAAATTTGAATCTCTTTTCATAACAGAGACGGTATTATTTATTTTAGTATTGCTTCTCTGCATGTTATAAGATTTTCTCCTCTAATAGTATCCACTTCATGTGGGTTATTTGATCAAAGACCTTCTCAGTGCAAAAGGAAGAATAAATAAAGGAGGAAACCATACACAAAACACACATTGATTTTGCTAAGGAGTTGAGAAAAACTATATTGAATTATCAATATGGTCCTCTCTGATTTTATTTTCTAGTCTATGCTATAGCTCCTGATTTTGCTAAAGAAATACTCTTTTTGAGACAGTTATTTATCCGTTTAGGTCTCGATCTCTATGTTTGAGATACAGGCCCTCTTTTATTGGTTAGTTCTGAGTAGTTCTTTCTTTTCCTCCTTTAACTCTTCTGATTGAGGTGCAAATAAGGAAGGAAATTGCCTTTCCATTACATTTATTTCCTGTCAAAAATGTGTACGCTGTAGGTAGTGAAATCAAGTCTACTGCAGAAAGCTACAGTTGTTCCAGGAGTTTCATTTCCTCCTTTGACATGATATTTGTTGCGGTAAACAACTGTCAAAGGAACAAATAAAAATGTCATGTTGTTGAGCCAGGTTTCTCATAGACGGTCCGAGGGAACAGCTCTCAGCCCTGAGAGCTCTGTTCTCTCTGCTAGTAACCTCTTTAAAAAGCTAGTAATCTCTTTGCGGGTAAAATCTCTGAATTGTACAAAGATTACAGAAGAGGTGATTATTGAGGAGAATAGGTTGATACAATTGGCTAAAAAGGGGGTGAGCAAATCAAATGTCTTTCAGCACAGCCAAATGGAAGGCAGTCCACCTCAAAACAAGACTGTAGCCCGTTCTGACATCTCAGGAAACTATGATTATAATAAGATCGTTAGAAGGATCCAAAAATTAAGAGGAGTTAGAGAAGACCCATAAGGATTAAAGGAACAGGAAAACACACCAAGAGACTTGCCTTACCCAAAATGATATTATTTTTACTTAAAGGGGTTTCTGTAAAGGGTAAATCCATCCTAGGCATTACTTCTAACTTCTAGTGGAAAACACCATCTTTTTAGTGCAATATAGTCATCTCCTAAATTTTGGTGGGCCACAAACTAAGGAGGATCTTAAAAAATCATTTTTGCCAAATAAAAGCATTTACTTTCAATTCTATTCATTATTTTTATTTTTTATTGTGAAGAAACAGATCTACCTCAGTTCCAGCGACACAGAGCTGTTGACATCACTGATACAGAACTGGTGGTTTACTGTGCAGCAGTGTTAAAATATGAAGGAGTCAAAACTAATCAAAGATGCTGTAATGCCAGGAATAGCTAGAAGAAGCTAAGGGAATACCACGGAGAAAATAAAATAAACGGTATTATAAATATTATTTATTTATAGCCAGTGTTCAGACAGCCTCAGCTGAAACCAGAGTCCCATTATCAAAGTGCAATTTACTATTCAGAACAACAGAGAATTTCTGTCCAAAGAGCTCACAATCTGAAGAGGTGGAGAAGGAAGAAGAGGAAGGTGACAGTGATGAACAGAGCAGCTTAGAGAAGGGGTATTGAGAGACAGGGTAACTTGCCTTGCAATTCACACAGGGAGCATACTGCAGATCCAGGAAATATCCCCAGAGCTGAACACCACCCTGGTCAGTCACAAAACCCACTTTCCTTTCTGGCTGAAATCAGTGTGGGGAGGAAAGCACAGTGGAGCCTTGCCAGAACCTGCCAAACCCAACGGTGACTGCAGGACTACAGACATGCAATCATGACGAGAAAGCTTTTTACACTGACTTGCACGTAACATACTTGATACTTAAACAAGCGATTAAAATGTCAAGAGGAATTTATGATTACACCTGCCTAGTGCATGACATGAGGGATAACACATCAGACACCAGGCAGCAAAACGCATCAGCTAGAAGTGTTTCCAAAGTATGTGTACAAAGAGTGTGAGACGGATTATTGTTTGTGCACGTGTTTTTCTGAGAAGCAGCCCAAGCTAACAAAGACCTAAAGGATAAAGACCTCTATAAAGAAGCTTGGTGAAGATAAGAGGGAAACATGCATACTTGGTTTCAGAAGAAGGATAATTTATGACTACATCTACAGTCTCATGTTAACCCCAACCTTAAAAGCTTCAACCCAAATTTCTTAGCTATCCACACTGTCACAACATTGGTTTGTTCTAGCCCTTCGCTGGAGCGAGCTAACCAGCCCTAGCGTTGAAGAACCTCCAGCAACTGGGGAAGCGACCCACCCGGAGCGCTTCACCTACCACCAGTGGGACACCTCTGCCTTAGGTGCACGCTTCACCCCATGGCTGTGGCTGACACACACCACCATGACCAAGGGCAGTTCTGGTGGAGCATGCATGGAGCACCCCCATCTCTGACATCTGATGAAGTGGCTGAAGTCCTGCTGCTGACTTCCCCTTGGTGGACCTATCTATTTGTCTCTCTACCCTCATTATTCATTAGCAGGAAACTGGATCATGATACTTAGCCGTTTTGTAAAGTTTGATGAAAACATTTAACAAACACAAAATTTAATAGGAACTAACTGACAGAGAGACAAGCAGCAAGGTTGCATTAGCTTCATTGCTAGAGGAAAACACATAAAAAAGAATCCTCACTGATAAAATATAAAACAAGATTTTACTCAGCCCAGTACAACTTCTGGAATACTGTGTTGTATTTATTATTTCATTATGTAGTGACATCACTACAGTAGCATACATAAAATGACTTATTCTGTAGGTTCATCATATTGGAGGAAGTCCAGTATATCATGGTATATCTGTGTATCAAGCAATCACTATTTTTGTGGTATATCCAACCCAAGACATAACAAATTAGCAGTCACTTGCTTAACAGGTTTATAATGAGGGTGTTAACTAGGGAGGGATTAAGGGTAAATATTAGGTCCTCTCTCTTTTGTAATTTATCTTAAAATTGGCATTCTTTTCCCTATTCTCTAGGGTATTCATTGTTGCTTGAGCTCCTCCCTGGCTCTTAAACTGGGGCAATGGATGTAATGTCAGCAGGCATATCTGTCTGTTATGAATATACCATGGTACTCAGATCCTGCAGGCTCTGCTTTGCAGTGGGGTGCCATTGATCAAAAAAAGATCCAAAACCTTTCTGAGCTTTTGTTTCTGTATGTATAAATATTGAACAAAGCTGAATATAGCAGAGTCAAAGGCTACAGCCTAGCAACTACTATCTTTAAGGACTCGTGTTCAACTATGTTTAACTGATTTTGATCAGCAAACTTTGACAGTGCATGTTTAATGAGGAGGCTGCTTCAGCTGACATCTATTTACAATATCAGCTTCTGTAAACACTTAAAATATTCTTGATAACATTTTCACTGATGAGCTATTTAATACCTGGAGACTGTTGATTATTTGAAAATTCTTCATTCTCAACTACGAGATTGCCCATACTGGCTCTTGTGACACTGTCATATGATGGAGGAAAAGATGTTGAGGACAAAGTTTCAGACTTGTCTATACTGCTACCATAGTTTTCATCCATCATAGATTCAATAAATCCCGCTTTTTCTGGAGCATCCTCTTCAAGAACATCACCATTGCAAGATCTGAGATGGTACTGGTAAGGAGCCTGTTTTGTGAAGCGCTGGAGCAAATGATTCCGGTATGCACGTTGGATGACAGTAGCACAAACTTCCTCTTGTTTGTGTCTAAGTGTAGTGGAGATTGGCTCATAGGATTTTTTGGAAGGATTAGCAACCATGAATTTCTCCTCCATTTGTACCTTCAGACTATCCATATTCCCAGAGTCTCCTAACACTCGTTTGGTAAAAGCAAACAAAATATCCAAGCAATGGATCCTGTCTCCACTGACCATGGGCAGGTCCATTGCTATGAGTTCAACTTTGTTCGGCTTTGGTACACGTAAAGGTTCAGCCAGAGCATCTGCAAAGTCTGAAAGTGCAGAGAAAGTTATAAATTGAGTTGCTTCAGGATCAAACTTCTCCCAGACTTCATAAAATATGTCAAAGTCATCTTCACCTAGAGGCTCTGTACTTTCCTCAGTAGCAACATTGAAGTTCTCTAAAATAACAGCTATGTACATGTTTACAACAATGAGAAATGATATAATGATGTAACTTACAAAATAAATAATGCCTATGGCAGGTTTACCACATTCACCTACGTTTGGATCACAATATGGTGGCCCAGTGTTTAAAATGGGACTGAGAAGACCATCCCAGCCAGCTGACGTTGTGATTTGGAAGAGACAGAGCATGCTGTTAGCAAAGGTTTGGAAGTTGAACATATCGTCGATGCCATCTGCCATCTTCACATAGGCAAAATTAGCCATGCCAAAAATGGCATAAATGAACATGACCAGAAAAAGCAAGAGGCCAATGTTGAACAGAGCAGGTAGGGACATCATTAAGGCAAAAAGGAGAGTTCGAATTCCTTTGGCAGCCCGGATGAGCCTTAGTATTCGTCCAATTCGAGCCAAGCGAATGACCCTGAAGAGTGTAGGTGGTAAGAAATGTTCCAATGCTTTACCGATGCCAGAAAGCAGTAGGGCTAAAAAGGAGACAACAATAATTGGTTAGAAGATCACATTTCTTCTTAACTAGCAATGGAATGAGATGATAATATCTGTACAGTGGAAAAATACCTTATGCTAATGCCCCAGCTTAACAACTTTTAATAGAAGTTGCAGTTTTCAATAGAGTTGGAAGAAAAGCTGTAGAGATCAGCAATCATGAGCTATGTTCTTCAGCCAGCAGAACATAGCTTGTATTAAGGATTAAGTTTGTATTTTGCCATCCTGTTGTATTAAGGACGGCAAATACTTTTCTATGCACAACATTTAAATATGCGTATCAGTCAGTGCTTATGGGTAATAGTTTTCTGGTTGCATGAATACTTCAGCAAGTGCAGGTTATACACTCATATTCTAATTTCTAGCCTCAAATACTGACCCTGCAGAGCAAAAACATGAGAAGACAATGATATTATGGTCATCATTTAGCTAATATAGTTCAAGATACATGTAAGCAAAAAAATCATGAAGTAATGAATGCAAAACTAATGCATGCCGCTCTTCAACAGCTTTCAGTACATTCAGGGACATAGCTACACATAGATTTTATTTTATATTTAATTTGCATGACATCTGACAGATGGGTCTAGTGGCTCAAGAAGCAGAGGTCTGGCCTGTTAGCTTTAGACAGCTTGGGTTCATTTTTCTGGATTTCCGCTGCAGGAACTTCCCTTCACAGAGAAGGGCTCTATTCTTACTGCCACCCAAAAAGTAACTCTTGTTAAGGAAAGTAAATATTTTTCTTCCTCAAAATGCCTTTTGCTATTTTGGTGGTACTGGCATTAGGAATAGTTACATTGACAGAAGAGCAGTGTAATTTCAGCTCTTTACCTCATTCTTTCATTGAGATCCCTTGAAATATAAGCTAACACCAACTGAGTTGGGTTTTTTTCTATTCTGTTAGAGGATGTGAAGCCTGAACTTCAATTAACTATGCCGAAGTTTCAGGAATGTGAATCCTATAGTCTATATTCTCCTTCTGAACTCTATAGTCTCTATATATATTTCAATTCTTTATTACAAAAACAGATGAGAAAGAGAAACAATTTTTACCTGATCGAAGATTTATTGGTCGGGAATCATGGCACTAAATCTTAACAGCTGAAATTATCACATAAGATGGTATTGGTACTATGGGTCGTTAATTCTGCTTTTCAGATGAGGAAAAAGTAAACTAAATAATCATTATGAAAGATTCATATAACACAGTATCCCTTTTAAAATATTGTTTTTTATTAATATAAAATAGTAGTTTTTTTTTTAAAAAAACTATTTCATGTTATTTTAATGTAACTATAGCTGTTTACCCTCTGATCTTTTTTCCTTTCTTTCTTTTTTTCTTTTTAGACTATGTAGTTCTCTTTCCTCAGCACTTCCCAACATTACACTTTCGTTGCAAAATTCATTTGCAGGCGATAAATTTTAACCATTTGTTTTTCTGAATAGAATTATATTTAGTAAAGAATTTTCCAGTTCAGTTTTACTTACTAGTAAGTGACATGATCACAACAACTAAATCAAATATGTTCCAAGCATTCGAGAAATAGTATTGCCTCAGAGCCACCAATTTCAATATGCATTCTGCAGTAAAGATAGCAACAAAGAGAATGTTGATTTTGTTAAGAACGTTAGTTTTTGTTTCACTTTGGTTGTCCGTTTCCACCATCATGGTGATCATGTTGAGGCAGATGAAAATCATGACGATAACATCAAAGGCTTGACGTGTTACAATGTCAAAAAGGAACCCTTGGTATTTGTTCTACAGGAAGAAAATACATCTAGCATTAGCTATAAAAGTAGGGAGTATTCATCTGTATATATTTACTAATAGCTCAATTTTTATATTGCAGAGTCATTTAACTGCGATACAGATAGAAAGATTTAGGAAAGTAGAATATAAAAATGACATTAGAACTCTCTTCTCATCCTGATATTTAATCAGTTCCAAGGTGAATATATAATCCAATAATATTTATGCACAAAACTTAAATTGCAGTGAAAGATTTTACAGGTTAAATATTTATTATGTGGAATTGACTTTAAGAGCACAATTTGAATATCAGTGTAAAGATGCTATAAATAATTTATAGGCAATACATTAATGTAGGCACCTTTCAGAGAACTAAGTTAATTTTGCAACGCATTTTTCTTTGGAGGAATTCAGATGGTCTTACCAATGGCCTTGGAATAGGCTTTTGAGGCTTCTTGGATCCCAGCTTTTTCATTGCATTGTAATATTTTTTCTGTTCTTCTGTCATAAAGATATCTTCCCCACCTAAGTACATAAAGAAACGGCACTGTTGTTGTTAATGAGAAAGCAGCATCACTGTAGCCAGGAAGTCTGAAATACCACAAACTAACATTTCTTTCTTTTTCATGTCATTGCTGGGTGTGCTAGGGTCCTAGCCCTTTTCATAATCCGTAATAGGCCCCAAAGAAACACAGCAGCATAAATCACATATTTCACAGAAGAGAAGTTCTGTGGTGAAACTAGACAAGCTCAGAAAGAACGAAAGCAGCGGAGCTATGAAAACTTAGATAAGAACAACTTTTTCTGCTGTTTTCCACATCCTGCTCTTGTCAAATATCCAAAATACTTATCACAGCATCTGTCTCCAAGCACCTGCTAAATAAACAGTCTCCCACAGTGCTCAGCACCAAAGATAGGAGCAACATTTTAAGGGGCTGCAGAGCTGATGAAACTTTGGGGAAGGGTTGTCTGTTCCTGTTGTAGAGGAAAAGAAAGGAGGAAGAACCTCACCCATAACGTTACTTCTGCCAACTTCATAATTAAATACTATTGTAAATGCAAATAGAAGTTTCAGATGTCGTGTTTAGCAAGAACTTTGCATTCTAAAGATACTGTACTAGAGAGAGAGTTGATGCTTGGGAGCACCACTAGTGTACTTATCTTTTTCTTCTGTTGGTTGAAGTTGTCAATAATAACACCAACAAAGAGATTCAGGATAAAGAAAGATCCAAAGATGATGAAGTTCACAAAGTAGAGATACATGAACAGATTATGTTCCATTTCTGGCTGTTCATTTTTCTGTAGAAGTGAAAAACAAAATGAAAAATGACCAATAGCAACAACGGCCACAATTCAGAATAATCTTTTTGCAAACTGATCCCAGTAGGGATTAAGATTACAGCCCTACTGCAAAGTCTGACAGAAGTTGGTGTAGTTTATAACGACCAATAGTGCTTAACACATATTTTTGTGTGTACTAGAGGAAGGGGCATGAAATTTTGGAAGAAAGTAACATTTGAAAAGTGATTAGCTGATGCAGTGAAATCCTAGGAGCTCATAGTGGACAAAGGGACACTTTACGTGGAGGATATGTTTGATCAGATGGTGACTACTATCTGTCATGATACACCAGATCATGAAGTGATATGCCAGATGAAACACTTGAGATATAACCAACCAGAAAGTATATCTTAAAAAAAAGTACTGTAGTAAAATGTTATTACTATGACAGTTTGTCAGTTTGGCTTCTTTTGCAATGTTTGTTTCTGCATTTTCTGGCTAGATCATTGCAGAACAAGATAACTTAATTCTTACAGACATGAGATATATTTGCACCAAAAAACCTGTAGAACAAAATTCATTCTTTGATTGAGAGGTTTAGCTTTATTTTTCACTTTTTTTTCCCAAATAAGCTGATTTTTTTTTCTTTTTGAACCTGACTTAAGATGCTACCAACTGTCCTTGATTTCTGCCCCCCTAAAATCAATAGAAATAGTTATTGAATTGAACATTTTTCATATGTTTTTTCACAAGTGTCAATCAACTTTCAGCTTATTTCGAGAAGAAGGGAGTTTGTAAAGTGCTCAGCACTTGAAAAAATCAAGCAAATTATTTAGAAGTCTAATCTCAAGCTCTTGCCTTTCAAAATGTTGGCCTAGATATCCTTTCTTCTTGTCAGTAAAAAAAAAAAAAAAAAAAAAAAAAAAAAAAAAAAAAAACATAAGAACAAGTCTAAACTCCCCTGCTGGCTGGCAGAGTTCCAGTTAACAGAGTCAATGGAGTCTAGAAAGGTGTTAGTCTGCTCAATCAGTAGAGATGTCCAGGGTGAGCTGAGCAGCTCTCTAGATCCTTCAAGCATATAGACTGGATCTTCATTACCCATAATAAGCTTGGATGCCAAGCAGCCATGGAGACCCTCACACCACAGATAGATAGCTTCATTTAGGTGTACGGATCTGGAGTTGAATCCCACTCAGCAGCTGGTCACTGCACTGACCACTGCAGGTCATTCACAGGTGAAAAGTTTGTGTCAGATGATAGAAATAATTACTGGAAAGCTTTAGCACAAACAAATTTGATCACGAGCCAGCAATGTGCACTTGTGGCCAAGAAGGCCAATGGTCTCCTGGGGTGCACTAGGAGGAGTGTTGCCAGCAGGTCGAGGGAGGTGATCCTGCCACTCTACTCAGCCCTGGGGAGGCCTCATCTCGAGTGCTATGTCCAGTTCTGGGCTCCCTAGGACAAGAGAGACATGGAGCTACTGGAGAGAGTCCAACACAGGGCTACGAAGATGATGAGAGGGCTGGAGCACCTGCCCTATGAGGAACAGCTGTGAGAGCTGGGCCTCTTCAGCCTGGGGAAGAGAAGGCTGAGGGGGGATCTTATCAGTGTGGAGAAGTACCTGAAGGGAGGGTGTCAAGGGGACAGGGACAAACTCTTTTCAGTTGTCCCACGTGACAGGACAAGAGGCAATGGGCAGAAACTGAAGCACAGGAAGTTCTGCCTGAATGTGAGGGGGAATTTCTTCCCTGTGAGAGTGACGGAGCACTGGACCAGGTTACCCAGAGAGGTTGTGGAGTCTCCTTCTCCGGAGATCTTCAAGGCCCGCCTGGATGCAACCCTGTCTAACATGCTGCAGGTGACCCTGCTTGAGCAGGGGTGTTGGACTAGATGATCTCCAGAGGTCCCTTCCAACCTTACTGATTCTATGATTCTATGAAACAGCAGATGTCAACAGCATGTGAATAATAATAATAATAATAATAAAAGCAGAGCAGAAAACTGAAGAGGTGCTATTCAGAAAACACAGTTTAAAGGTAGTGACTAACCTCTCGTGAATCTACTGCTGCATACATAATGTCCATCCAACCTTTAAATGTTGCCTGGGAAGAGAGGAAGATTATGGAAAGTGTGTTGAACTTTTGAGGTAAAAGTCTTCTTACCATTTGCAATATCCAAGTAACACTGATTGGGGAAGATGCTGTGGTGTGGGCACATGTGTCAAATTCTGACTTTAGAGAAACTTCTCAGTGCTCTAGGTGTGACATCCTGAGCCCTCAGCATGAGAAAGCTTGTGAGGGAGGGACACCTCACATTGCACGAGGATCCTACCAGAGCAGCCCTTCACCACATGGGCTACTGAAGGTCTTGCATCCTGCATGGGGGAGCAGATCTGAACTGTGGAGGGTCAAGTTGTCTGCACATGAGAATACCCCACCTTTTTCCCATTTGCATGCACTGAAAACATTTCTGTTTAACATCCAGCTACAGGGGAAGAGTAAGCTGCTTGAGACCACTCTTTTCCATCACCCACAGAAATGAATTAGCAGTTGGCTGGATGCTGGGTCCATCCTGGCCAGTGAAGGTGAACAGCACTTACCACCTGAAGAAGAGCCAGGTAACCGGAGCCAACATTATCAAAATTGACTTTAACATTGACCCAGAATATTTTTCCTGTGTTATTATAAGTTTTACAGTCTGAGAGGTTTTTAATAGAACTATTTAATTCTGAATCTTCTTCTGTCAAATTGACACATTTCCCAAACTTTCCAGCAAGCAGGTTCACTCCCATGATGCTAAAGATGAGCCAGAAGATGAGGCAGACGAGCAGGACATTCATGATGGAAGGGATGGCTCCCACGAGGGCATTGACCACCACCTTTGGTGAAACGGGAGAGAAGAAATACAATTACTTCAACAAAAACAGGCACAATCATCCACTGACTGCAATAAACTGCTAAAAAACCTAAGCCTCCCTTGGTCAGGAGGCTCAGCAAACAGCAATCTATTTTTTTTCCACATAAATACTCATCTGAGCTGTGACTAGCACCTTGAATGAAGAATTCACAGATGAATTGTATTTGTGAGGTCTGTCCCTTGCGTTGCAAACTCTTTGGGAAAAAGAGCTATTAAATTTTCAGGGGAATAGCTAGTTTTTGTTTTGATCTGCAGTGCAGCACCACTATGAAAATATGCTACACAAGTCCATTCTCTTTTGATAACTTTCTCTTGTTTTGGGAGTTCTTCTATTTTGCCTTTTTTTTTTTAACATAAACTTTTATACACTAATTTATGGATGACTCTTCCATGAACACTAATACAAGAAGAACGTTTAAAGACTATGAAAAGTAGTTTTTAGAGGCCCACTAGTGAATATCTGTTAGTCTATGCTAGATTTTTTTTTTTTTAACTGGATTATTATTGTATTTGGGATCTCTACTCATGAGCTAGGGACTTGTTGTGCTAGATGCCGTACAATCACAGAAAAAAAAAATCCATTTATAGTTTAAATGTGTGCCAAAACATAACAGATTACCTCACAAAAAGGGGCAGTGTAAGGAAAAAATGAAATTTTATCTTTTAAGTTTTTCAGGCAATGAACTTAGCACATCGAAGACTAACTGCTGTCAGGTAGTAAACAAGAACTTTTTGGAGTGTTAAAAAAAATGAAAAAGCTTTCATTTTGGAGAACATGCTACCAGCATTTTATGTAGCAAGGTAGTACGTATGATGGTACCTATTTTGAAATCCACACAGATTTGGAAATTTTTGGCAGTAAATTAATTGAAAAAAATATATCAATTTCTCTCTGCCACCAGAGGGACAATATTGCAACGAGAGTGATTTCACTTTCACTTCTAAAAGATATCCAAAAGTAATACTTCTCAACATCACTGGGCTTGCACTCTCATGTAATTGTCCAGCAGTGACATTACGTATTATCTACACTCACATGCAAGAGTATATTCCATAGATCTAGAAGATAGTTTTGCCCGAACACTGCTGTGGCTATTATTACTGTTTTACATTACAGCTCACAGATGTATTTTGCATATCCGACCGGCTGAGGGAGTTTCTCTGCTTCTACGTGATAGCGAGTTTGTAATTAAAGTCATGCCTAAGTTTCACATTTCCTTTTGATGGAAAAGGTGGTAAGTAATTTACAGAGCCACTCCTATTTTTTGAAAGAAATAATAATAGTTTGGACAAAGTACATCTCAGTAGTCTAGAGCTCTTGTAAACTGATCTGGCAAAAAACTTGCAAAGAGGAGGTGATTCACTTTTTTCTTTGAATTAGCTTTCCAACAGATTTCAAAATGAAAATTGTGTTCATATCTCTTATTTTATTTTTGGTCATCTCAATAAGACAGGAATGATCAAGCTACCCTGAAGCAGAGTTCGGCCAGGTCTAGGTTTAGTTTCAGCAATGGCCATGCCTGATCACTTAAGGAAAAAAAAAATCTATAAGGAGCACACAAGTTCAGAGGAGCCTGGCAAATGTGTCTTTTAAAAATTAGTCTTGTGGCCCCTAAACTTTATGTGGTGTAGGCCTGCCAACCTCATAAAGACATAGTCACATGAGTTATGATGCTGTTACGTGGTTATTAGCATAGCAGGCTTGAATTCACATTCAGTCTTACCCTCATCCCTTCAAACCGTGACAACGCTCTCAAGGGTCTCAGAGCTCGGAGAGTCCTCAGAGATTTCATGCCACCAAATGAACTACCTATGAGATTTATTAGAGAGACCTGAATGGAGACAAAAAAGAAAGTATTAGCAAAGTTCTGGCATCTGCTTCTTTTATTCCTGTCCAAAAATCATCATCGTCATCATCATCATGATGGCACTTCCCGGAAGAGTTTCCCATTCAAGCTCTCTTAAATTCACATCCAAAGAAGAATCAGCTGTTCTGCTGCTACGTCCTGCGTTAGGACGCTCCTGGAAACATCGAGAGCAGAGCTTACGTGTACGATAAGGAAGTCCAGCCAGCACCAGGCATTGGTGAAATACTTCTTGAAGCCATAAGCTACCCATTTCAGGAGCATCTCCAGAACAAAGATGAAAGTGAATATTTTGTCAAGAAATGCCAGCATAATTTTAATACTTTTTCTGTCTTTGATATGGATATCTTCAAATGCCTGAAATTACAACATATAGATAAACAGTGAAAGTCAAATGACCTTCATAAGGGGATAGTCTAGAATCATTAAATTCCCGTTCAATATGTCATTTACACAGATCTGAACACCACCTACATTTACTCAGATATATACAAACTAAGAAACTTAATTATTTCTGTTCTTTCTCTGTATCATATACCCCTGTGGGGACACACACGTGTGTGCATACTGGGATCCAAGGAGGAAAGTATATATTTAGAAATTTAGTTCAAGAAGCTTATGCGCTCAAGAGAATTAAAGTACTAAGTAAGGGTCATTTATTTGTTTTAATGATGTATAAAATCATATATAAATTTCACAGTTGCGGAATATCTCCTAGAGAAAGCCAGCAAAATTTAACATTCAGCCAGAATGGAAATAGCTTCTGAGAGTTATATGTTTTTAGAGTTTCTCAGTCTCACTCATAATTTGCAATAACATAAACAATATATCTGTAATAATTACAATAGTGAATGACCCCGGCATGAAGCCTCTTTCCTTTTCCTCCTGATGACTTTAAAAATACACCTTGTCTCCTCTGCTATAAACACTTTGCTGCATGCAAATCAAATTAAAACGCTTCTGAATAAATACACCAAATTGTGTTACAACTAACCAGGGCTGCACTGCTCAGAAGAATCATGAATATGATAAAGGATTCGAACCAGGAATGTTCAACAATACGGTAGCAAGTTTTTCTCAGGTTCCACCATGTCTGTCCTCCCAAGTTTATCGCTTTCCCCGTGTAACAACGAAAGTGTCGAACGCAGCCTGAGAGGGAGAGACACACACAGCAACGAATGTACACGTAAACGAAGGCTGCACGTGAAAACGGTGAGTGCACGGGGAGCTCTTGGTCACCTTAAACGGATTTTTTTGTTGGTTCCTTTTCATCTGTTTTGCTATGGGGGAAAAAAAAAAGGAGGAAATACGTATTCAAGCATCTTTTCTTTCCCCCTAATTTCTATTTAAATATATAATAAAGCTGTTGGAGTGCCTTTGAGCAAAGCATTATTTTCAGACGCCTCTGAGACATTAACTCTCAGAAGCTCCTGTTTGGGCTCAGAAAACTTCAGAGCTGGAGGCAGAGCCCTGTTGTCACAACAGACTATCAGTTTTTGAACATCGTTTTCCAGAAACAGTACCATAATACACCAGGACAAAAAGGCTTAGAGATAGAGAAAATATTGCTGTTATCTTTAATACTGCAGCATTATACCTTACCCTGCAGGGTCAATTCAAACATTTGTTTATTTGCTTTATAAATGTACAAAGTATCTTATTTTATATCACATAACCTCTAAGAATATACCTAACCATTAGGTTGACTAAAAGGAGATGTTTCCTCTCAAAATGAGTGGATCACTTCTGTGATTTTTACTACTTTTTTTTTTTACAAGTGGCACTGGCAGCCTTGCCTGTTAAGTTTTCCTGAAACATCCCATTTTAAAATCCTATTCCTAGGTGATTATTCATTTTACCCACTGATTTTGGGTGACATTTTCCTTGCTGTCTGCTCTAGGCTAATTCATGTTTTCATTATTGTGGGGGAAAAAAAAAAAAAAAAAAAAAAAAAAAGTAGGAAGCTTCTGTCATCTCCAGAAATGAAAAAGATACCTAACATGCCTTTCTATATTACATATACACCGAATTATAGATAAATTTGAGTGTGTATATCCAGATAGATAGATGTATTACCTAGTTATATAACTCACATATATATGATACCATATATTCTATATAAAAAATTCTGGTGATCTTTCCTTTAATAATCTCTTTTTCTCCAGTTATTTACAACTATTTTGGGAGATTAGGTATGGAACGGCACTTGCACAGGACAGTGACCTTTTCCTAGCGGGACGCACGGAAATCTGCGCGAGGTACGGATTTGTGGTACCCCCAGCTGCATTCTCTAATGGTTTCGGCCACAGCAGGCACACTCTGCCCTGGGACTACGGGAAACGGGACATTTCACTGTTCTTCTCTGGATCCAGGTTTTGGAGCTGAATGGGGAAAGAAAACCTTTATGTGTTTTTGCTCTGATGGCTGCACTGACAAATATACCTGTCTATAATGCAGTTTTGTCAAAAATCCTGTAGCTCAGAAATCTGACATCTGTATTATCATCTGTGGTTTTTCTGAAGAGATAAAAGCAAACTGCAATATAAGCATGGTAAAATTTCCTTAGGATTTATGATATATAACATTATAATAGTAAAAAAAGACATTGTAATGCAGGAAGTATAAACTGTACTGTCTATTTGCTCACGTCTAATACTGAGAGTGCAGTGATTACCCAAGCTGTCAGTAATTAAAATTATTTGGGAAAAATCTGATGAACTGTTTATTTTCTTCGTATAGAAATCACATATTGTTGTGCATATGTGAGTAGGAAACATTTATGAAAGTACCGAGCGCAGCCTGTAATGAAAACTTGCAAAGCTAAATGTTGCACAGCGATTTGAAAAAGGGATTCCCCACTCAACATCCCATGTTCCTCTTCATCCCGATGTCTTCACTCTGCTATTTCACTCCCGTGATCGTTCTAGGGATTTAAAACATTATTCAGGGAATAAGCACTTATATTGGTGTAAGGTAGGAACAAATCCGAAGCGCCAAGTGCCTTCTGCTAGTGCCCGTGTCAGGTGGGACCTCCCTGCACACATTTCTCCCACGCTAACGCCCTGAAGCCACTTTGATGCTGTCCTGTGAGACGGGATTCACCTCACTTCATTGCAACCATCGCATATGCCCGACTCTGGGCCTCGGGATCTAAGGAAAGGGAGATTATTCCTCAGGTGCCATGATCTCTGCATTGACTAGAGGGGCCCAACAATTTAGACCTGATGTCTGATTTGTGGGCAACCAAAATTAAGAGAAATTACTCTCACCCTGTTGGCTCAGCATCATTAGAGAAATAGATTATTTTTGACTCTTCTCGTTAGTGAAAACATCTGAGCCTTACCTTCTGGGAAACATGTGTCTGGGTTCTTCAAGTCTTCCGCAAACTCTGGAATTTGCCTCAAAAGGTCTTCAGGATTCGTCAGATCCACTGTGCTGCCTTCAGAAGAGCTGACATTGTCAAACTGCCAAACAAAATAAAATCAGGCATTGATTCTTCCTACATTTGGCCCCAGCTGAATAATTTTGTCCCTGAGAAACTGCAATTAACAGCAAATAAGTAAAGTTTGGCTATATACTAATATTTCAAATAGCGTTACTAAAGGAATGGACTTTGATTTTAAAAGTATATGAGCTTAGAAATACCTGCAGGTGCATTCAAATGGGAGCCAAAGCTATATACTTACGATGTATAAATGCATATCCATATATCTACATGAGCCAGCTTAAATTATCTAAAGAGATTGCAACTTTTATATAGTACATGTAGTCCTCAAACTTGGGAAAGCTTTAGCTGGACTAAAGACAGGAAAACCTAGGGGAATACATTTAAACTGGAGGATCAGATAAATATATTGTTGCATCAGAAATACTCAAGAAAGTGCTTATGAAGTTGCAACTGGAAGCATATATATTCTCTGCCCTACAAAATGTTTTACAATCCCAACACACATAATATATAACATGCAACCAGTCAGTAGTTTGTTACAGGTTAACCGTGCTAGGCTTTGCAGGGTTTGTGTTTCCAAAGTGCTGGAAGCCAGTGTCACATTTTGAATGTATTTTTTATTCAAAATTATTCTAAAATGGTTTTCTTGAATAATTACTATCTCTAGTTTCTTTGTGAGCAACTCATTTAAAGTATTATGTTTCCTGGAACTGAGATATTTAGGACACAAGGTAGACTTGCAGGAATTTCCCACTTTTGCTTGTAAGCGTAATGCTCCTTAAATGTCACTTTCTTTTTTTCTCACTCAGATTTCAAGAAATACAAAATAGCAGAGAGAATTTTAGAAGTGATTTATTTGAATCACATTATTTTATAGTGTTTTGGTTTCTAAGCAATCTCTTGTATGAATGTGTGTGTGTGTATATATATATGTATGTATGCATGTATATATACACACGTATTTTAGTGAATACCTAGAAACCCAGCTCAGGTTCAGTTTCGTTTGCAGAATCCTGACTCCGTAGCTGACTGAACAGACCCACTGCTTCGAGCTCAGCACCGCTAACGCTACTAAACCAAGCTCTCACTTTGCACTGCAGGGGCTGCCCAAAAGGTGCTACGAACCCTGGTGTGCTCACCTACAGAGTCCCATGGCAATGGGATTAGAAACTGCTTATGGATTAAAATGGATCAGAAGACATCCCTTCCCCGAAGTCAAGCTGCATTTTTTTCCATTTTCTACAATCTTTATTGAACTCCCACAACAGAAATGCACATCAGAGCTCGATGAAACCTGGAAACTCAATGTCAAATAACAGAGTTTTGTTACCTCTTTCTGCTCTGCTGACGCCTTCCTGTCCTCTCCTAGGCAAGGCACACTGAATTCTTCAGAGGAAAATCCCGATCCTTTACTCCAGCTTCCTGAACTTTTCCCTCGTTCTCCCCTTTGCCTCAGCTGATTTTCCTCCTGAAAATAATCTGTGGATTAGAGTGGGGTTTTTTTCCCCTCTCCTTTCTGGGGGTGAACAATTTGGAAGAGAAAGAAATATAAGTTGTACAAATCATTTTAAAAAGGGCTCCCTGGACAAGACTAGTCATGCAGATGTATTCATTTTGAGTTTCTGATGTTATCTAGGGATAGAAAGAAGGAAGTTTTTCCTTGTGGGTATTCAGCAAATTAAGGAAGTAGTAATTTGACAAGCAGCCTGACCCAGGGACTATGGAAGTTAAGTGAGAATTTTTTTCATTTGGATTAAGATGTAAAGTTAAGGTAGGAAAACTTGGAACTGGAAAAAGGGTGTTCTATGGTTAAAATAAGACTGAAAAATTCAGAGGGAAAGAAATAGGATTATTTATGCTACCATATATATAAAACATGAATTTAATAGATCCATCCCATGTTTTATCTTTCCAGCTTGTTCTAAGAGTTACAATATTCTGTATTCTGCAAAGACAAAAGCCAAAGAATGGACCATAGTTAAGATTTCATATCACAAGTCCATGATAATACGTCCTTTATGTAGCACATATGTTTTTGCTCTGTCATGTAAATAATGCCAAAATAGGTTAACGAATTGCAAAGTCACAAAGGACTGTTGCAGTTATCTACCAACACTCTACGAACTAGGCAATTATCTACACATAACACAACATATCTTCCAGCAGCTTGCAGTCAACCCAACAGTTTATGGTCTTTCTTTTAAGATCATAAATAATCTTGATTTTAAAGGGCTCCAGGTGATCAAGAAATCCTCACTCTAAAGATTTGTATTTTTGTAATCAGAATTTTGTAATCATCTAGAGGTGGAAACACATACGTCATCCTGTTCTGCTAGAGACGGTTTCCTAAGATACACACACACTTCAATATATATGTTGTACACTAGTATCCAAATACAAATTAAAAAATTTATTACCATTTTGTTGCACTCTGTGTCTGTAAATGCACTCAGTTTATCATCATCTTCAAAACCCTCACTTGTATTCTCTGCCTCAGCAATAGGAACACAAACAAATATATTGGGATTATTAATAAAATCTTCAGGACTGGAGTATTTGTCCTCATTTTTCTCAGCTCCTTCATTACTATAATTCTCTTTACAGATTTTTCCTTGTGTTCCAAAAACAGGACCAATTTGGTCCTGGGCAGCCAATTTAATTTTCTTTCCATGTGGTTTTTTCAGATGCCTGAGCTTTCTGCAACAGGTATCCCAAGTAACGCTTTTTACAAGGTGAAATCCCTTGTGAATCCGAGCAAAGGCAATCCGAAGATTATTCATCTCTCCATCATCTTCTGCTGTCTGGAGACAGTCAGTACTGAAGGAATTCAGTAGTAGTGCAATGAACAGGTTGAGAACCTGAAAGTCAGAACAATATCATTCAGAAATTTAAATTCTAACTTGGAAGAATACAGCTCCTATCGAAGTTCGGTCTCTCCAAACAAACCAAAACAAGGCAAAGAAGAAATGACTGTGATCACGTTATTGCTGCTGAGACAAACTCATCTCTCAGGAAGCACTACGTTGCCATGACACTCGCCGTACCAGAAGTTATTTAAAACGGGAGCTAAGACAGATATGTGCATGCCAATTGCTAATATTTAACACAAACAACTTTTCAAAGGTTTTAATAGTAGCAAAAACTATGGGCATGGCTAATTAGTTTAATTATGTCACTTTCTTCAGGCTCAGCAATTCTATCTAATCTGCAACGCTGTCACAAAAGCAAAACCAAGTCTCTCAAATTGAGCTTTCCTTCCTGCTTATGAGTACATTTAAAAAGAAGCATTTACAAACTTATTATTTTTATTATTATTGGCAGGGGGTATGGGCAAGGCAGGCTTCAACTTTTTCCTAAGTTCCAATTTATTTTAGCTCATATTCCAGTTTAGGATGAGATTTATGCAGCTTAACTTTTATCACATCAGAACTGGGCAGATAGCATGCCTCAGTTATCTAGGCACAGATAATCCTGCACAGTCAGCAGGGAATATCACACACATGACTAAAGAAAACCTTGATTTCAATGATAGGAGTGTAGATTCTACTGTTTGCCTATCACAAATTCATACTTATAAGATCTTAAACAAAACCCAGATTTTGATTTACAGAGGGATTTTTTGCGTTACTCCATTAACTGAAGGAGGCAAACCTTAAACCTTAGTGATTATTTCCATGCAGATCCTGAGAGGTGAAGGAAAAATATTTGCCTTTGTTATTTCAGTTGGAAAGCTATTTGTTGCTGAAACCCAAAGCACATTGTCACATGAGAGAGTCAAGTGATGTTGTGCACAAAGCACCACGCTGAAAATATGGACAGAAGCTCGGGGATGAACAGCAAAAATATCTTTTGTAGACAGTAAAGACATAATAGGTCTTCTACCTCTGTTTTGGGGAACTACTCTTTATTAACACAAAAGCAGTTAAGTATTTTCCACTATTCACATGATAAAGAGAGGAAAAATATCAAAAACTCACCACTAAATTTCCTATCACCATGACC
The DNA here is from genome assembly GCF_028389875.1 of Rhea pennata. NCBI lineage: Eukaryota > Metazoa > Chordata > Aves > Rheiformes > Rheidae > Rhea > Rhea pennata. Next base: position 6,662,617 of record NC_084664.1, on the reverse strand, counting down.
AGCAAAAAGACAAGGAGGCAAAACGTTCGGTCAGCTACCACCATGCAGTCCCACATGGTCTCAATCCATTCTCCACACAGAATTCGGAAGATTATAAGGAACGAGTGGAAAAAGTCCATCATGTGCCAGCGTGGCTGGCCATTTTTAGCTATTTTATGGCTGTTATCCCCATAACTTTTCCCAAAGAGCTGCATCCCTACTATAGCAAAAATAAAAACTATGATTGCCAGGACGAGGGTTAGATTACTCAGGGCACCCAATGAGTCACCAATGATTTTAATAAGAGTGTTTAAAGTTGGCCAGGACTTTGCCAGTTTGAAGACCCTCAGCTGTGTAAAAAGATAAAGCACAGTGTTAGACATCAGTAGAGATAACCCATCTTTGCATTCAAAACTTGCAAAAAAAAAAAAAAAAAAAAAAAAAAAAAAAAACCCATTTTATAAACATCCTGAACCATTCCAATAATATAAAGAGTATATTACTGTGACATCAAGGTGTGACCAACATAGTATATCTATGAACTTGTGCATGTGTTATATCCCCTTCCTTTGCATGCTTTCACTGTTTGTTTCCCAAGAGCGGGGTTCTTCACACCTAGCTTTTAGCTTAAATTAGGTGTCTGATTTAAACTAACCAGCTATTTTCTCTTTACAGTCAAGGACACCTTCAGAAGGTGACTTGTGTGTAGTTTTGAAGGGCTGTTCTTCTACATAAAATATGTTTTCCTAAAGCTGTCTCCATAAAAAAGCATAGCTTTGGGTTTTTTTTTTAACCTGGGCAATATTGCAAAGATAAACCAACAGCCTCCTTAAGAACCAGACTAATTGGTATCCCTAGTAAGTGCTTGGTATATATGGACAGGTGTTCATACAATATGACAGATGCAGTGTATGGTAACTAATTTACTTATGACAGAAAGGACCAAGTTTAAGAGTCTAGATGCTGCACTATGATAAAAAGTCTAGACCATTATATATCATATGAATACCTTCTCTTCAAAGTATACTTTTCTCTGTACTTCAACTCTGCCACTTCTTCTTCTTTTTTTTTTTTTTTTTTTTTTTTTTTTTTTTTTTTTTTTTTAATACATTTGTTCTGGAATACTTTTTCTCTGAGTATTTCTCACTATAATCAAAGTAATACACATGACATTAAAGTTTGACTCTAACATCTTTTTCCCGTTACTAAGATTTAAAAAAAAAAAGGAAGAAGAAGAAAAAAAACTACTTTATCCTAACTGCAGACCATAGAAATCTTCTCTATGATACTCATAACACAATGTTTTATGCAGCTGAGTCAGCAGGAGGCATTACCAGTCTGAAGGATCGTAAAACTGACACGATTCCTCCTTTTCTCCTCTCTTTCTTGCTTCTGTGTTTGGGAAGACTCAGTTCAACCAAGCTCAACATGACAATTACACAGTCAAAAATATTCCAGTGCTGCTGAAAATAATAATAGGGATCTAGAGCAATGATTTTCAAGATCATTTCTGCAGTGAAGATTCCTGTAAAGACCTGTGACAAAGGAATAGTAAGCAGCATCAGCTTAAGTTGCCATGAATATATCTAATCTTTAGTAGTAGTCATGGACAGGTCAACAAAGTCCGCTTTTATTAACTTTTAATGCACTTTCAATTAAAGTGAGAGGCTTGTTTTCTGCTTTCTCAGGAGTGTCTGTTGAAAGTGCATCAACAAAATTGGGGAATTGCATAAGTCAGAAATTTAGAGATCATGAACTTAGATTTTGCTGACCTTTCACTTTTAAGCTTATTCTTTGTGTCTCAAGCGAAAAATACCCATCAATCAGTCCCCAATATAAAACATCACATACTTGAGAATTTGCTTACCAAGTTGCCTACATTAAGCATTGATTTAAAACTATCTGTCATGTCGTTGTGCTCCAGTGCCATAAACAAAGTGTTCATCACAATGCAGATAGTGATGGTGAGATCAGTAAAAGGATCCTTTATGAAAGCAGCCACTTTTTTCTTGATTCTCAACCAAAGTGGACAGTAGTCCCAAATCAGATACTTTAAAGCAAAATTTTTCAGACATGGTGGGCATCTCCACTGGGATTCTTCAAGTTCTAAAAAGAAAAAAAAAAAGAATAATAATAAAGTAATTATTACTGAGCAATGTGGTGAAATAATAGCACCAAATAATCAAAATTTTAAAAAATGAAGATAAAAGAAACCCTCACAACTCACACAGAGCACCTAAGCTCCTTTCCACCTTCTACCGTTCATGCAGTCCCTACAGCTAATGAACACGAAGAGAAAATTCAGAGAAAATTGTATCCAAAATTCACTACATGGATTAACATCAATAGCTGTTGGATTAGGTTTTTTATGTCTCCAGTACAGACTTTTACTAGAATCATCTGACTAAATGCAGATGTTTAGGGTATAGCAGCCATACATCTACCCCTTTCCTTAGGGATTTTCAGTAGTCAAAACAGAAACAGATTCAAAGTCATTTTTCATCTGATCCTAACATAGCTGACCACGCCGTTGGCTATACCATATTCAATGCTCCTGCATCTCCACTGACTATCATAGGCATCTAAGAAGTCAACAGCAGCCTTAGACATTCGGGTTGCAAGTGGCGCAAATCCCAGAACCACCGCACCTGAAATGTGCCCCTAGGTCACTTCTCCTATGAGAAGTGATCTCTTTTTCTGTAACAAAAGCGTAAAATAAAGGCATTGTAATTCATATCCCTTTGGTAAAACATTTGGTATGAGTCACTGAAAGAATCATAGCCTTTCTTTATTCACCAGTCAGTATTGCTGAGTCCTGCTGAAGTCCTGTGCAAACTCATTGACGAATGGAAATCTACTGATCATTCCTAATGTGCTTATATTTATATAATCTGATTTTCAGGGATCTGAAAATTTAGCAAAGATCAGATGAACAGAATCTGCCGTTCCTTACTGTTAGTTGGACCTGTCCTTATTTCCTCTCTCGGTTTTAATTCTCACTTCTTCTCCAAACTCATATCTGTGATTCCAACCCATGCTGTTTATCCAGATCTAAATCATTCTGACGAATTCCCTCCAGGTCTACTTCTTGTCTTCTCTTCTTCCAGATCATACGGTTTCTTCTTTGTTCATACTACGTGAATCCAGCAGAATTGCACGACGTTCCTAGTAAATACAGTTTGTCTGCTCCCCATTGCAATACTGGTTCTCAGGTTAATCCACAGCCACTTAGAGCTACAAGTAAAGGGACAGCCTTCTTCAACTGCAGTTTGCAGCTAAATGTGCATGGCACAACCAGTTTGGTGAACTGAACTGCAAAGCAAGTCCCTCTCCATTGGATGTTCTGGAGCTGTGATTTGGCCAAGTCTTTACGCGTGTGCTGCTGCCAGTGTTGTATCACCAGTAACAAGAGTGGGGAAGCACATAGCCCCAGGCCTGCAACCTTAGCACAAGAGAAATTCCTTCCACCCACCATCACTTACCCCCTTCATGATTTGTCCTACAGAATGAGATATGATGATGAGCACAGAATGCGTTCAAGTATGTAAAGACAGTGCTATAATGCATTTAAAAAAGATGAATTAAGGGTGAAATTCCTAACTGCACCTTTTCAGATCTCTGTTAACCTTTAAGAAATGTATTGACATTTTGGTCTTTCACACTAACATTACCTCAGGATTGCAATAAACATAATGAGGAGCCACTTACCCTCCAAGACAGTGGTAATTATGCTGACTACACTTGCTGCCCTTTGTCTCTGAAGTGCCTCATTAAAGTACTCCACTGACAGATGAGCAGGCAAATGCATCACGCTGTTCTCATCAGTTACAGCTGGCTGCTTAAAGAAGTAAACATGATTAGGAAGATACCACAGGAATAAAATGCAGTAGGATGTGATGATCGGTAACTAGGAAAGTTAATAGGAATGATGACAGGCAGCCAAATAAATGTGCCTTTTTTTCCCGTGGTGTAATTGCTGTATTAGAATGAAGGTCTTTGGTAATAACACTGCAGTAAACTGATTCCCACAAGCATCTAGTAACATCAGGACAAACACAAACCTGGGAATCTTTCAGGTGCATGAGGAGAAACAGCCCTAGCAAATATTGCAGAAACTATCAGAAAAGGAGAGAGCTGAGGGATAACCATGGTAGAAAAACATCTCTACCTGCATGGAGAACATACAGATGAAGCTTCTGCATGATGCTAAAGACACTATGAAAGAGAAAGGAACTACTGGTACTATTCCAAATGAACTTCCAGCAGGACATGGGATAAAAAAGCTCTCTGGTGACCATTGTAGTTCCAGCACCACAAAGTTTCAAAAATACGTTAGTAAAGTTATGCATAGCTGGAAAACAGAGTTTATAATAGAAATGCTGAAGCGATGAACTCTAGCTTTTGGGAACCTCTCAGACCAGTATCACTGCTGGTGTCAAAAAACACATTCATCTGGCAGGTGACAACTCTCCTCAGACACTAGCACCAGTATTTTTCATTTCAATGAAATTATTAAAAATTCACAAGTGTGTCAGACAAGAAAAACCTAGCACTTTTGCAGAAACCATAATATGAAGCATATATTTAAAATAATATCTTTTCCTTACCAAGTCACCCTTCCCTGGGTCTTCCATAACCGGAGGGAGAGTCAACCCTTCCAAAGAAGCTGGATCTAGGCTGTGCACCCTGCTGTTCCCTCCTCCCACTGATGAAGTAGGTCCTTTGCAATCGTCTGTGTTGGCCCAGTTCCCACCACTCTGCAGGTAATTTTGGGTAGCAGAGTGAGAACTGTGGCTCACTTGACTTTGCACGCTGGAGCGCCTTCCCATCTGTGTGACCAACAGCGACTGATGCTGGAATTCGTTTTCCCCGGCACTGTGGGTCTCCTCATCGCCAAAATCAGCTTTGGAACCAGGTATTTGGATATTAAAAACACTCCCATGGCTAAGTCTGCGTTTCACCTGGTTTGCGTTGGGACCGTGCACCAGGCCAAGGAGAGCCTAAAAGCCCAAGGAAGGGAATAAGAAGAGGAGGGCATAATATCACAGAAAACAGTTTTGAAAACAATAAATTTTTTGAGTTTCATAACAGTTCCTATCAACCACCACAAGTCCAAAACTCTTATTTAATTTAGATCATTCAGGAAGGATTTTGTTTAGATTTTAAAAGGCAGATAACAAAGCCCTGCCAGCTGTAACAGCTATTTTTATGATAAGCCTTGTAGTTACATTTTTAATAAGAATTTTTTTTAAAGAATTATGGCACAAAAGTTAAATTGTGATACCAGATCACTTTTTTCTCTTTCTCAGTATTATGGAAAATATATTTTAACATTTATTGTAAGTCTTCTTCTTTCCTTCACCTATAATATTTCCTTTTCAAATGAAATTTTACATATAATGCTTCCTCATCCCCAAAGCTTGTTTATTTTAAAGGCTTAAGAATGACCAGTCTTTATAATAGGATTTGGTTTGAGCTTTCAAGCAATTTATTTTAGAATTAAAATTGGCAAAGCTGTAAGGATCTCAGATTCAGACAATAGATTACCAACTTTCGTTGACTGTCTGTGCACTGTAACTTGGGAAATTGTTCTTCTTCTTCATAATCTTCTATCCCCAGGGACTTATTTCTCTTTTTCCTATTGCTTCTTTCTTTGATTTCTTTTGCAGACCAAGAAGCGGTTTCAAAGGAGCTAACTGACATGATGTCAATTCCTCTAAGAGCCAATAACTGAAATTAAAGCAAAAACGTAGATTAAATTCTTGTTGTGTAATTAGAATATAAACAGAGAGAAAACATTTGTGCACCCTGTATTTTTCTTCTTAACAATTTAGGTTTCACAACGCTCATCAACAATCTTCCAAGATATGATGGCTTTACAAGAAAGAGGAGAGAATCCCCACAACATATGGAGCACTGAAAAATATTTGCAGTATGCTACGTGATCACATGTATGGTTCCTTCCAGCAGCAAAATAATCATGTTATAGATCCTGTTCTTCCAGATGGCAGGTTTGTTTACAATAAAAATACTGAATTTGGAAATGATGCTGCAGAATATATCTTTCCCCCTCCCCTCCAAATAAATGCTTAAAGAGTGTTCAAATTCAGTCTTCTCCTTGGGTATCCTTAGGACTGTATTCACACTGTGGCTGACTTCCTTTCCCATACTGGATTTAGAGCAGTGCTTCCAAAACACAGCAGCCTTGCCTTCCAGGAGCCTCTAAGGCATTTAAGTTAGTGAGAGACTTTTCATCCAGCTGCCATAGACTTTGGCTCAGATGTTAATGCAGCTGGTTAACATCTTCCAGATTATAAAATGCCACTTTTCTTGCATTAACAGCCATTTTTAAAGCTCATTATCCACAACAAAAATTCATTGCTTCACAGGAAAAAATTTCAGCTGAACGAAGAATTATTCCTGTTGCTCTAGGAATCATTACTTTCAATAAATTACCAGTTGCTCCTGTTGCTATTAGTGGTTGTTGTATACAGCTTCTCATGAGACTTTTTTTTTTTTTCTTATGGGACTAATAGCAGCACACCCAGACTAATGTTGGTAATGGTGAAAATTACCTACCTCCTGTTCTTTCTGTAGTAATTCCATGGTTTCCCGAAATTTCCTTTCCTTTGCCTCAGTTTCAGCAATGGTCGCCTTGTTCTGATCTTCATATGCCATCGTTACCACCGCCAGAATCAAGTTGACTAGATAAAATGAGCCCAGAAAGATGACCAGCATAAAGAAGAGTACATACACCTTCCCAGAAGCTCTGAGCGTCTGCAAGCACAACACCCCGGAGATTAAAATTAAAATTAAGATTAAAATTACCAGATAAAATATCAAATAAACTTTCCAAGTCTGTCTGAAATTCTTTTTGAAGCTTGTCTCAAAAACATTTGAGGAAGCTTGAATAGAAATAGATCCTCCTTGGATTTTTTTCACCCACTTTCTCCTTCTACCTATGCAATTGCCTATGAGTCTCTAATCATACATCCTGCAAGAGCAACTGTGTTCCTGGGGAAGATGGCACTGCCGTATTTCTGCAGGACGGCACAGGACTATCTCAGTCCCTGAGATGGTGGGATCACAGGGGTAGTGTCAGGAAGCCCTTCAGCATCCCTTTTTTTCAAGGAATCTGACAAAGACCACAGTTTGCTGGAAAGGAAAAGGGAGGATATGGGCTCAGGGACTTGTAGTTATTGCTTTTATTTGAGGTTTCTGGTCCCTTCTAAGCATCTTCTATTTTGGCTCTGCCTGGTGATCAGTTCTGCACTGTACGGAGCTGGTACCTGCTGATAGAGGCGCTCCCAGCAGTCCTGTGTCATCAGTCGGAACAAGGATAGAAAGGCCCAGCCAAAAGTATCAAAACTGGTGAAACCATAATCAGGATTTGCCCCAACTTTCTCGCACACATATTCTGGAGGGCAGGTCCTACATGTAGTAACAGAAAGCTCTTTCAGTCATGCAGATTTCAAGAAAAACAACTTTAACTCACCTGAGAGTTCAGATTACTGTTCAGTTACGCATTATATTATAGAATCATAGAATCATAGAATCAGTAAGGTTGGAAGGGACCTCTGGAGATCATCTAGTCCAACCTCCCTGCTCAGCAGGGTCACCCAGAGCATGGTAGACAGGGTTGCGTCCAGGCGGGCCTTGAAGATCTCCAGAGAAGGAGACTCCACAACCTCTCCAGGCAACCTGTTCCAGTGCCCTGCAAGCCAATTTTCTGCTCTCTACCCCAGGCAGTAGATTGGAAAGAAGGATGGTGGGAGGACAGAAAAAGCAGTATCTACGTTTCAGCAGCAGAAAGGAGATGACAGGCTGGATGGAGGAGGAGGAGGAGGAGAAAGGAGAGGAGAGGTCTCCCCTTGCTACCAATCTTCCCTCTCTTCAGGTCCTCATCCTCTGCCTCTCTCTACAAAGCGGCCAAATCTCCCTCCTGACCCAAACCCACCCTCCAAATGTGTGTGTTATTCTCCTAGTTTAATATTCACAAGCTTTCACAGGGAGAAGCGGGTCTGTCCTGAGCTATACTGGAAGCCCTTAGTGTTTTCATTTCACTCCTACATCAGGTGGGAAAGGAAAGGTTTGGGTTGAATTTTATTGCAGCTAGGATGAATCATCCATCAGTATTAGAAAATTTGAGGTTAATCTTCCTTCCTTCCCCACACTTCACTCTTTCTAATTCATTAAATGGAAACTGGGATCAAATGTGACTGTATTGACCAGTAGCACTGGCAAAGGTGGTGCCAGATGTGCGTTTGGTTAGTGCAAGAACATGGTATAGTGGGGCAACAGCTTTTCCTCACTGAAAAGAGTCCACAGAAAATGAGGTGAAAAAGAGAGTCCAGCACCCTCTGAGGCTCTCTGCATTGATTTTCACCTCTGAGCTGCATCCTGGCTTCGTAATACCCACTGCAATGCAAAACTGCAGGTGCACCCCTGAGACGGCGATCAATACGACCTCGGGCAGGATCTTCTGGAAGGACTCGAAGGAATTAAGACTCAAATAAGCCAGCTGCGGGTTTGTACATCATTCTCTGCATGCATTAAATTGTCTTACTGTTTACTAGATTTTGCTGCCTTTGTTCCTGTTTCTGCTGTCAAGGAAAGCGTGGGATCTGTATGTCGTGTTCACCGCTTAACGACTGAGCAAGCACAAACACAATGACTCAAAGACAATATCAAAACAAGAAATATTTTAAGTGCACTTACCCAGCACCAGCACCACATAGTAAAATATCCGAGGTACCCTCCTTCTTAGCAAAGTTTGCTATTGAAAAAAAAAAGCAAAAAGAAAGAATAGTAAAACCAATGCACTTTCTAGCATGCACCTTCTATCCTTTAGTATGAGTGGTGATAAATAGCCAGTGACCGATAAGCGTATGTGCATACACATACAAATTGCTGTGCAACAAATATGAAATGAGCATTAAAGATAGGTGTCTCGCTCTCACAGTTACTGGAGTATATTCCAAGATGTCCTGTCTACATTTACACACAAACATCTATGCATGTATACATTTCAGATTTTAGGCAGCCTTCCAAACACAACGTTTTTCCACTTTGGCCCCATCTGTATGAAGTATTTAGTAATGAGAGGGCACAGGCTGAAGCACCAAGTTTAGTAATTGTTAGCCCATTCTCTGGCCCAGTTTGGGCCTGTAGCAATGGACAATGTATGGACGTGGTTTGGTGTAGTCTGGGCCAGTTCTGTTTCCAACAAGCTGCACAAACCAAGCCCTGTTTTGAGGAAGAAGAGCATTAGGCTGTGTGGGTATAAACCATGCCATGGTTTATATCCACATATGGTTTATATCCATGCGGTTTATATCCATGCTAACCAGATAGCAGGTCCTAGCCCTGTTTCATTGACAGACACATCCATTTGGATGCTGGAACTGTGTCCATTTATCTTCCTCTATTTTTCTTGCTTTTTGAAGCAAGTTTGAGTTTTTCTGATGTTTGAGTTAGTGGCAGGCTGTAAATAATAGCATCAGTGCTATTAGCTCCATTAAAATCTATTTTATTATCCAGGATGCAAGGCTAGTCTAGCATCTTCCTGGTGTTTCCCATATCTAAGCAGAGTTCAGAGCAGAGACAGCATAATGTCTCGCATACTATATGGCACAAATACACTGTAAAGAAAGGAGTCACTATCTGGGCTCTTTTCCACCAAAACTTTGTTTGGCTCTGCTCCTGCAAACTGACAAAATGCTTTTTAAGATTGAGCAGGGAAGCATCACAGAGAGGAAGAACTGATCATATTAACATCTAGTTCTCCCAGCTGGTTATGGGAACTTCACACTAAGCCAGGACTAAAGCAAGCAGTGAAAAAAGCCAAGAAAATCCTGTACTAGAGAATTGGGCTGATAGCAGTGTAAGTTATGGATCCCGTAGGAATTGTAACTTAACCTCTATACAGCTGCCTGGGCATTCCTTTTATTTTATTTTATTTTATTTTATTTTTTTTGCCATCATTGCCAATGCAATATGTATGGCACAGGATGTGAACAAGGCAAAGTTTGTGAAGCAACACACATTTTGGATTTTTTGAGCCCTACTTCCTCCAGGTCATTGCCTTAATACTGCTTCGACGGTCTCCATTTATTAAATAACAAGAAAGAATGAAGTAGTTTTGTCTTTTCTTTCTTTGGCACAGCAAAATCACTATCTCTAGACAAAGTCCGTCACACCACTTCTCTCTTCCATGGTATTCTAGACTTTGCCCCATTTTCTTTTAGTTTCCTTCCAATTATGATTATCCTAACATTTTATGTGCATAAGTGACGTGGTTGTTACGTGGATGTATTTTTGATAGGTTCAAGAGCTTCTTCAAAAAATATTTTCTCACATCTCATTTATATAAAGACTTTTTTATCCTGATCTGTCAGGTTATTAAAGAGATATGAACAGGTCTTCCTCATTCAGTGCGTACAAACAGCAAGCCCGTATGTCTTCTTATGTATTTTTGGGGTAGAAAACTGTTCTCCGTGTATGATTGCTGCTATGTCTGAATTCTCTGATGGAGATTTCCTGCAGTGATGCAACTTCCCTCATCGTCCGGATATGTACCTTGTTCACTTTGTGTATATTGCTTCATGCATATTGAGACCTTTCCTTCATTTCGGTGCTTTTCCTTTCTGAGCTGCTCTGCTCCACTCTTTCATCACCAACCTCCATCAAAGCGTATACATGAAAGATATGTATATATATATGTAAACATGCACATAAGCTATTAAATATATATCACATATATACGATGTGAAGAAAAATGTAACTTAAGTGACTTTTAGGAAAATTCCTCTCTTTTAATCTGCAGAGTGCTAAAGTAGGTAGCAAAATGTAGATGTTTAAAACACCTCAGCATGGAATAAAAGCTGAACTTTGGGGAATTTCATCAGATAATGAGCTAACATGTATTTCAGTTCTTGTTACATATTTCAGTTTCTTGTCTGGGAAACAGAGTTGAACGTTATTAAAAACTTTGAGAGTGCTATTTCTTATAATGAAGGGAAGGGAAGTATTCCTGGATGTTTGCAAGTTGCTACAGCAATCTGAAGACCAATGTCATGTTCTGGTAACAATTCATCCAAATACTCAATGCAATTTGCAATTGCAATTTGCAATTTGCAACAGGTGTTTATACAGGCATGTGGATGTATCCTATAGTGTCCTATTAAAAAGAACGAAGAAAAATCACCTGTATCATTAGCAAACATTTCAAAGGAGTCCCATGCTTTGTTATTGGAATAAACAACACCACTGAGCTTTGTGTAGTTCCTGATACACTTTTGTCTCAGATTGCCCTTAAAAAGCTGGAGGCCGATGAGGGCAAAGACACTCAGGCAGAAAACAGTCAGGATCATCACATCAGCAAGTTTCTTAACAGACTGGATGAGTGCGCCTACAATGATCTTGAGTCCTAGGGAAATAACATACAAGGGAAAACAGACTGAAAAACTGAGCGCCACACATCACATTTGTATAGTTTGGAGGACCTAGTCACTAATGTGAGAATATTTTTTCCTCCTTTGATTGAGCCTGCCACATTCAAGGCGATAGGGAGGTTTCCTTTATTCCCTGAAACACATTTATGCAAGCATGAGGGCCCAGAGATAGCCTAGCATTACACATCCAGAAAGAGGAATATGCGTAATTCAAATGAAATTTGCATTACAGATACCTTTTGAAAAATCTGTGAACATTATCAAGAAGACCGGAAAGACAACATGGGCAACCCACTGTTTCTTAATTTGTAATCTTTGAAAATACAATAAAAATAAATTGATATAAGATTTTTTCTAATTTTCCAGACTGGGCACTATTTAAGTCCACACAGTCAACTGTGTCTGCAATCAGTGAGATACAGGAAAAAAAAGCGAAAAAGAAAAAAAAAAAAGCACAATATTTTGATTGGAAGAAATAATCGCAAATAGCACAAAATTACTCAACAAATGAGGCTTCTTACCTGGGACTACAGAAATAGTTTTTAAAGCTCTCAAAACCCTAAACGTCCGAAGGACCGACACCGACACACTGCCTGGGCGATTAAATGCTCCCACATACCTGTAAAATCAAGACATGACGTGCCAAGCTACGCAACTGAGTAAACAGGCCGATTATTTACAGTGGTCACTCTTAACTGTTAATACTTCTCAGTATATTTTAAGCATTAATAACTAACTGCTATAAAACAGAAAGCCATTTCTTGCTTATTAGGATTTCCTCATAAAGTAGTCCTTGGCTTGAGCACAACAGATTTTGTGTCAGCATCTTAACATGCCGGGCACTTCAAATACAACCAAAGATAACAGCAAAATTACTCAGAACTATCCACTGCGCTGCTGCTACATCGCAGTGGTTGAAATGCAGCCGTTCCCGTGAAGGGACCGCCGAGCGATACGCAGTGGGGCTGAACAGATGAACTACAGCTCGCTCTGCACGACTCTCTGTTCCCGTTCTGCAGAGTTTGCAGACGTCGTTGCGAGCCACAGACCCGTTTTGGGCTGTGCACGTGCAGACTGCCTCGGCCCAACCGCAGTAAAAACTTCAAAACCGGAGCGCGAGCGCGAGTAATCGGTACTTTATATATCCCCACTTACGCCACCACGATAACACTGAAATCCAACCAGTTCCACGGATCTCGAAGGAAAGTAAATTCGTTTAGGCAGAATCCTCTTGCCAATATTTTTATCAACGATTCAAAAGTGTAAATGCCAGTGAAGGTGAATCTAAGGGAGAAAAGTGCCAAAGAAAAATAGCGGCATTAGCAATTAATGGAGGAGGATAAGAGGCACGGTCAGACTTTCACTGCCTAGGCCAAGGAACCGGAGGAGTAATGGGAAGACTCCTATTGATTTCAGGATATTCCATCAGTATCTGACTAGCAAGTAGTTTGAGACCGCAGCTGACAACAATCAGGATACGGCTATTAACATGCAAATCTGCAACAGGCTTTTCGGCATTTAATAATTTTTTTTTTCTAAAGTTTTCATGCCAATTCCTGTAATTTAAGAAACATATTTTTTCTGGACACTTGTTAAAGTAATGATCAAAATTCCTGTCTTCCTCTGACTTCAAGTGGCCAAGCAAATGTATGATATGCTGTGCACTTTGGGCATGCAACCGCCATTTCTGTGCAGAATGCTGAAAACCCTTAGAGAAATACAGGAGTAGAGCATTTTCAGTTTAAGATGGCAATTATTCTTATTAATGGAAAAATATTGGTACAAGCTCTTCGGGACTTATTGAGTGCACTTATCATTTCAACAAGACAGAGATCTCCCTGCAGAATTCGAAAGGCATTCGCTTGATAGTCAGAAAATGCATTAGGAAACTGTATGGATGCAGCGCTTCCCTTTTCATTTAGAAAGAAGTATTCTCAAATTATTACTGAAATGCATTTGAACAGTAGTTTCAATGCCAACAGCAGATACAACTCTGGTTGTCTCATAGGAAGTTAGGGAGACATCCCAAAGTCAACCGGAGATGCGTATGTTAATACCGTACCGAGTCTTATTCCTGCTGGGACACAGGTTTGCTGCTCCCAACTGTTTCGGTGTCATGCATTGTAAAATAGTCCGAAACAACTGCAGGGCTGGTTTTAAAACTAAATATTTTGGATTCGTTTTCTTCATTTTATATGTTAGAATTAGTAGGAATTGTATTCTAGCATTTTTCTGCCAAACTGTAAGAGCTGAAATATACTCAAAAAAAATGAGGGGAAGGGATCATCCAGCTTTAATATGACTCCAAAGACCTGGATTCACTGTAATGTAACATAGCAAGTGTTGGCAGTGCTGATGATAAAGTTCTACTTTCTAACAGAGTCCTACAGGCCAGAAGCATCTGACAGAACATTTTGTTAGTGCAAACACTCAACATTTCAAAATTATTTAAAAGAATTTAAAAAGACAGTAGCTCTTGATACATCTGAGCAGTGTTGACACTTATGGGAAATTTGCCTTCATAGAGAACAAATAATCACTGAGTAACTTCAGAATATGGGACAACAAAATTGGAGCAGAAAGATACAAATATTCCAGTGCAATAGCACTTTTGTGGAACTTAATCTACACTCACTTTCTTCTGTAAATCCAAAATTATTGTAAGGAACAATTGAATTTAAAGACAAAAAAAAAAAAAAAAAAAAAAACCCCAAACCTCCCCTTCAAAGCAGAAAATGCTGAAGTCCTAAACCAAACAAATTCTCTACAAAATCCCCTCTAAACTATTTTGGATGAAGACTGCAAGGTATGGCTAATTAGAAATACGGAATTAAAATACATACATACCCAGAGATACTTACTCAACATTCTTGCTCCAAGGAGACTGAGAAACCTTAGATGACTCAGTCAGAGCCATGAACACGCAGTTAGTTATAATAGTGCACATAATAAACCAAGTGAACAACGTGAGTCACGGGAGTGAAGGCAAAGAATACGGCATCAGATCAGAACTGTAACTAGGTATCTTATCAGTTATAGAGCTGACATTTGAATTAGACTTTACGGCCTGCGTAAGAACTGTATGCGTATGAATTTACCAATTTTGGTTCACATTAGATCACAATACTGTATGTTGTTATTTTTGACAGCTTGACTCCAGTAAAGGTTAGACATCCACTGCTCTAGGTGTTGTAAACTTGATACAATTGTGCCTAACACCTCAGAGTTTCAGGTAAACTAGTGTCAATAAAGAATCAGGGGAAGGATGCATATTTAGCTTAATTTTATAGCAGGGGAATTGTTAAACAGGGACTGGCTGATTTTCTTAAGGCCTCGGGGAAAGTCGTAATGAAGCTATGAACTGCACTCTGCTATCTAATAGCCTAAACTTCACCTTTCCTCCTTGTACAAAAAAATTTGGTGTAAGTCCATAGGCCTAAAACGTATTTCACTGCACTCTTTCTGCCTCTCCTCTTCCCCTTCATGAGCTAGGCAATTTCTGCAATTTTACCTTCAGTTAAACTGTAAACTTTTCAGTGCTGGGAATTAGACTTTTCAAGTAACTGTTTGATCACTGGTGGAATATAAATAGTGATAATAATAATGTACTCCTTATTAAACTCCATGGCTAATATATTATTTATTTATTTATTTTATATATATAAAAATGTGTGTGTGTGTGTGTGTGTGTGTGTGTATATATAATGTATGCATGTATGGGTGTGTGTATAGAAATATATATATTATTTATTTATTTATTTGCATAAATACATATGCCATAAAAGTTAAATAACTTACCCAAGGCCACACAGATGAAGCCGAGATTGACTCTAACTACAGAGACCTGTGCTCTTCTTAGCAGCCACTGCAAGGTGTGCCAGGATACTTGTGGGCCTCCTAAAAGTCCCTAAGTACTTATGTTTGGTCACCTCTAGTGGTTGCTCAGCTGCTCTCTGGCCCTCTCTGACTTCATGACACTAACAGGTGTGTGGGCATCTAGCTCACATATTGACACCTAAGCTGATGTGCCTTGCCCTGGAGCTGCATCTCACTCTTCGTGTCATACCGCAGGAGTTTCAGCAATCCAGGAGGTCTATGTGCATGTGAAAGAAACCTACCTTTTCCCTCATTTGCCCTCTCCACCCCCAAAAGACCTCCTGGCTGCAGTCGTAGGTTCTTTCAAGTATCCTCACAAACACGGGGCTGCAGCGCAAGTACTGAGGTACCAATGCCATTCATCTTGGCCTCCAAGGAAGGTCTCCGAGGAGACACTTCACACTCTGCTATGAAGACAACTCAGAGCCATCACAGCTTGCTCCGTGCATGTGCTCACTTCTCGTTCATTTAGGTATGGGAGGGAGATCTCAATGAACTTTTTATTCCTCCTTACAATAGCACCCCTGAAAATTTTCAGTTTCGGGTATCAAAGAGATATTTTTAACCAGGTTTCCTAAAGAAACTACCTTTATTAAATTGTACTTTCTCTGTGTGTTTGTACGTGTACCTTTTTTCTTGAAATTGCCCAGTGGCTGATCAACTTTGATGTAGTTGTTGCAAAAGCAGAGATCTAATTCTTACATTTTGGGTAAACAGAGGATGAGATAGAAGACGGGAACCTTATAATTTTTCTCACTGAGAAAGGCTTCAGAATGAGGTATCTGTTTAGGAGACGTCAGACGGTCAATATCAGAGATCATTCTTAAAACACAAATTTGTAGAAATCAGTCTTCATTACCCCCACTACTCACAAAACTATTTATTTCTAAATAGGACAAGAGCAAAAGACAATAATAATTTCTATGTTCATTCATAATCAGCGGTAATCTGGAGTGAGGAAGAAACAAGATTCATTCAGGGCCCTAAAATATAACAGCACAGTATTACATAGGTCTTTGCAATGAAAAAGAATGAACGAAGGTAACAAAAAGGATATGAATGTACTAAAATTTTAATTGCTATTCTTCGAAGTGGATGGAAGGGGCTCAGGATCCATAAGGCACGTGTGGCAGTAAATCTGAAGATTGTTTTCTGTTTGTTCAGCACTATGAAAACCTTAAAGAAAAAGAAGAAACATCCAATAAGCTTAATTTACAATGGATTATTTCCCATTTCTCTGTTCTTTATTAAAATTGTACTCTACTTAGAACATGGGGCTGGAATAGGTAGGTTTTAAGGACTCATCAGGAAACGTTTTTAAGTAATGTTTATACTCAGAGGATCATTTATTGTATGTATAAGAGGAACACAAGCATTAAGATAGAAAGTAACATGCTGTTTCAAACCATATAAAATAATTAAGAGAATCTATAAAATTATTATAATTTCTCAGAGTTGATTCAAAACCTCTTTGTCTTCCTTTATCCATTTTATTTATTTATATCTGGGTTTTTTTGTAACAGAGAAACTGCTTTTATGGTTATAACACCACAAAACTTCAAATATTTTTTCTTTGCATAAGTTATACTTTATGGAAAAACTGGCATGAGTCTGGAAAGAATGGTTCTTCCTTGCAATTATATACACATAGGTACGTAATATTTCATTATTAAAATCACCAAATGTTTATAACACAGGGAAACAAACCGGCTAACGTGGTCAAGATGTAGTTTATAACGCAGTAGCTTTATATAACTCAGCTGCATGTGGCCTGATACAGTTAGACCTAACAACGTCCTTTTGCTCAAGGCAACACTGGAGAGTCTGTACAAGCTGGAGACAGGTATTTTTTATCGCATGCCCAGTAGTGCATTTGCTGCCAGCGGCGTTCAGCTGTCAGCTTCTGCGATTTCGAGCAGATCTCCGGACTTGGCGCAGATCGCAGCAAACACACGCCGTAGCGGCTGTGCAGGAGAACCGCGCGCTGCATACAACCGAGCGGCGTTTCTGTGTGAGTCACACGGACATATGCCATGCAAGACCCATCTGGAAGATTTAGGCAAGATTCAAGTGCTGAACAAACCATGCAAATGAAATTTGTGTTGTTTAATTCAAAATTAAGCTTTTTCTACAAGATTACTCCGTGTCATTCAGCTGTGCCAAGCACCTGCGTTATTATAATCTTAAGAGCAAGGATAAAGGAGATGTAACCTATGCTGTTTTAATAAATCATTCCATAAACACTTCTTAGCAACATGATAAAACAAATTAAACTCCAAACGATCTAGTTGGCTCTAACCTTGCGATCTTTGTAGTACGGGTCAAGATCCTCCAGCGGTTCCCCAATGAGCTCCGGAGGAGGATTTCCATAGAGAGCAGGTAACTTCTGGAACGCTTTTAGGTCCAGCTGAGGGCGTGGTTTCTCCTGAGATCTCTGGTCTCCAGCATTTCTTTCACAAGTCTTCTTGGCAGCAATTCTCTTCTCAATAGCAGCTAAGGATTCAAACGTGAACTTACGGAAGTTGTTGGTACCAGGAAATAAGAACTCAGCCATTTTTCATTCTTCTCTTCCTTTCATTGATTGGTAAATGGTAAAAACTAGAAAGGAAATCAAGATAAGTAATTCCAAAACAGATAAGCTGTGAACATCAAAAAATTATGCTGGACAATTCATGTTTAATAATTGCTTAATTTTTCTGAGCCATCAGATTCTAAGAAAATTAAAAATACTATGAACTATACATTTGTCAATGAGACGCATATTCAGATTTTTTTTAATTGCATGTTGCTGATAGGATGTTAGATCTCTAGAAATTTAAGGTTTTTACACTCTCTTACTTCAGGCACATACTGCCATACAAGCTCTCGAGCTATTGTTCAGACAAGCTTAAGGTGCTGCTTTAGTGCAGCACTTGGTACAGTAAAACCTACCAAACTGCAACAGCAAATATGTGGAAACTACTTGATGGAAAACCAGTCCTGATAGTGCCATGGAAGTGAGCACAGGAACGAGCAGTTTCCAAGTGTCAGAAGAAAGGACTGCTGTAAGCTTCATGGTGCTAGAGATGATAATACCACCTCAGCATTCTCTGGAAGATCTTTTTTTCTGTAATCCCATTCAGTGCTGGATGGTGTATGGTGCTGTCTAGAGAAATGTCATTCTGAAGCTGCAAAGAGGTCTTCTTCAGCTTCTTGTAAGCTACCACTTTTCACTGCTTTGGGTGGTGATCTGGAGAACAGGACAGATTATTTCTGGCTTGTTTTTTTTCTCTCCAACTGAAGGAGTATCCACAGATACATTTTAGCTTCTTCCACAGATTTTCAGGAAGGATCCAGGGCCTCTTTCAGGAGGTCTCCCTCAGGGAAGGCTGCAGTTTCCCAGTCACAAATGCTGCCTCTGTAACTGTTGGGTCACCCAGCAGAGCAAATTTTTATCTCATTCAGGCAGAGGCACCGATCACCTTTCTACTGAACTAGTTAAAGCGCAGAAGTGTATGTTGGCATCATACACTGGGGATTGTCACTGGGGAATAGAGGAGACCTGTTACAGCTTGTGACCAGTAGAGTCACTAGCACTTTCAGTATTAACTGAGGATATTGTGGACGATAGTGCTTGGCCTGACAAGCATTGTGCACAAGGTCTGTGCTTTATGCACACCTGCCAGAACAAACAAGGTGAGCTCATATTAGATAAATGTTTTGCATTCTGTAATAGTGTATTTTCATTAGGTACTAGGGAGGATTCATTCAACCAAATGTTACATGACTCTACAATAAATCCAAACTTAAGATTTCAAGAGTGGGCTAATTTTACCTGCGTTTAGTTTCTACTTTGTAGAAATCTCTATCTAAGCTAGTCTCGTCAGGTTCCCTTCATCATGAACAGAGATCAAGTTGGAAAAGAAAAAGATGGAGTTTATGTAGCTGAAAATTAGATATCTAAAACAGACCCCATAGAAAACATTCTGACAGTGTCTATTTCACTTTAACTAAAAAAGGAGACTAGAGAGCAATTTAACTCTTCTTGGCACCAAGTGAGAGCTTAAGGATAAATGTCTTCCATCCTAATGCTGGGAAAAGTCCCAAAGCAAACCCACGAACTGCATATAAATTTATTGTGAAATGTACCCGTCCGTGTCCTTCAAAAAAATGAAAATTACACACAGAAAGATGATCCAGTCCTGAAACCTTGTCCTAAAGCTCAATCATAAGTTCTAGTAGGAGAATTCTCTAAATATTTTCCTGGAGTTGATTGTGATCTATAGAAAAACATTATTGACCTAGTATGAAGCCATGGAGCTGCTGAAACTAGGCAGTCGCCCCGTCAGACCGTTAAATGATCCTGTCTGCTCCGCTGCCCAGCATGCGTCACTGCTGCGTCTGCACAGAAGAAGATCAGACTGGAGGCCCACAGCCAGGTCTTTCCAACCAGAAGCTGCCACCACTGCTTCCACATGACCTTCAAAGGCCACCCCATACCTAGCAGTTAGACTTCGTCTTCGAACGTTTAAACTGTCCCTGCTGAACAACTGCTGGACGATCTGCTATTGTAACCTTCTAGTGATAAGCCAAAGCCTAATTACAAACTAACTGTGGTGAAATCTCTTAATTTTGTCACTCTACCTACTTCTCCTGTTAAAGAAGCATACTAAATGATAAATATGAAAAATAATCCCTCTTTTCAGCACAGAACAGTAATATTTCTGGAGGGTGAGAAGGACATTCAAGACGAATAGAAGTATTTCAAGCTTTTCAAAATCAGGCTATAAGCATCTCTTGATATTATAGTAAATCGAAAATTACGTTATCCAATCCCAAGTTTTCAGCTCTAAAAAGAGCCAAAGTGATACTTGCTTTGTTCATGTTGAGAGTAATTTAGATGTTGTGGTATCAGTAATGAGAGTTATGAATGATGCATGAAGTGACACGATTTCTGTGCAATGCACACAGGGAGTATAGTAATTGCTTTACCGTGCTTTGCGCCAGAGCATCCACAGACACCCGTCCCTCTGCACAGCTCTTCCCTAAAAGCCTACCTGAGCTCAGAAGCTCACCATTACACTCCCGGGTTTGTAGCAGATTTCTTTATGGTTTTCTCTCCTTTCTTCCCCAAAACCATCTTCCAAATCCCAGAAAATAAACTTTTGATTGTCTCGCTGTTCTCTCCTAGACTATTAGCAGGCAAGTCTAGGATGCAAAGCTGCTGCTGGATAAAGCCTAGGACAGGGGCTGGGAGGAAGCGTGAGTGCAAGGGGAGGCTGCGTGTCCTTGGCCAGAGCTGGCAATCAGGCATGAAGTGTCTTTCCTGATAGAGGTGGTTTATAAATTGTTCCACAAGTGAACAACCATTAAGGAAAGGAAATAAAAGCCCGTGCTTGCTGTTACACACATCAGTAGCAAAATGTCCATTGGTAGCTGTAAAAGCAGAGGAGCAGAAGGCTAAATTACACTCTTCATTCATGGGCAATTCTGAGGTACTCAATCTATTGCTGAACAGAAGCTAATCTTTATTAAGCACTGAGTAATCCTGAAAAAATTGTTCCTGGTTCATTCAAGCTTCTTCTAAAAATCCCCAAAATTGTTTCTGTGATTAATAGTCTCAGGGAGAATAACAGATAAAGTGCAGCTGTGATTTTTTTTATATATGACCAAAGCTAGATTTAGCAATTTGACCAATAGAGAAATATATAAAATGTGTTAATGGAAAACCTTTTTTTTTTTTTTATCTTGATTTTACAGAGGCAATGATGTACATTTGGGGCCTTTCCTCAAATCACAAAATACCTGCAGAATGGTGTGAACTTCAATATGTTGTTAAAATGAAGTTTTCCTACCCTTCGATGGATTGAAGACCAGAGAGTGCTGAATGAAATCAACACGGTTTAAGGGTAATAAGTATATCAAAGAAAACATTGGTGGTTTGTGATTTTAGCTTTCAATCATACTTTCTATGAATTATTTCTCAAATATCAAAACATATAGCTTGATTTTTTTTTTTTTTTTTTGAGATTAGATTGTTCTCTTCTAAATGTATTTTCCTTTTTAGAAGTATCCGTTTTGGCAGACTAGGAAACAAGATTAATGTCAAAGACATTTTCTCCCTTTTTCTAGTAATTACAGTCATTCAGATTCAATGGACAGTTAATCAATGAGAGTTACTCCCAATTACTAGATTTACTGGATTCATGAGATGGAAACATAATCATGAGATAATTATGGAAAGGGATTAAAATACATTGACAGTTCCTGTGATCAGCATGAGCAAGGTAATTTGGATGAACAGAATGGCCAGAATTACCTTATTACATTACTTTTCTTTAGCCTGGATGATTGCAGTTTTTGTCTGTTAAAACCATCCCTTTGATTTATGGTTTCCATAGCAGACAGAGAAATTCTCTTTTAAGTGACTACAATACGGACTGTTTGAAGAGCGCTCCTTAAAAGCTTTGTCCCGTTCAGTCAACTGGAATACTATTATTGTCTTCGACATTGTTAGAATTTTGCACTTTGTTTTTATCCAGTGATGATATGCAATGCATGGAGGCACAAGGTTAGAGAGTCAGATAGCTGCACCAGCTATTTGTACCCCCGGTAGTTCTATCAGGAGCCAAGAATATCAGTATAGGACTTCATAGGACGCATCTGCTGCACTGCTTGCAAGAAAGTTACCAAAGCGGCCTTGGGCTGTGGCGCATCTTTCCGAGTCTGAATTTTATACAGATAAGATAAATCTTTCCAAAACCAAATAATGAAAGTTATAAACAGAGCAGTTCAAAGCTTCTATAGAACTGTTCCGTTCTTTCCTCAAAAATGTTGCTATATTTTATGAAGTAGGTGGTTTTATCAAACCAAACTGACATTGTGTTAATGATCTTTAAAATATATATCAAAATAGCTTTTATATATTAAAGTGTTCAATATTTCATCGAATCATAAAATAATTCAGGTTGGAAGTGAGCTCAGGAGGTCTCTAGTCCAACATACTGCTCAAATCCAGGTAAGTCCTGATGTCAAAACAGGTTGTTCAGGGTTTTATCCAGGCAAGTTTCCAAGGACAGAGACTGCATAACCTCTTTGGACAACCTGTCCCAATGCTTCACTATTCTGATGGGAAAAAGGCTTTCCTTATATCCTTGCCTCTTGTCCTCCTACCAAAACTGAAATACAAAACCCAATGAAGTAAATCTATATATGGAAAATAAAAGCTATTTCTATTTCATCCCATTTTGTCTACTTAAAGCAGATGACCAAAAAAGTTTCACTCTGATCTGAGTAACACTATCCAGTGTAGCTCCACTGAGCTTGCCAAGGGAAGTGATGAACAGCATATTGCATATTGGCTGTGTAGTTCAGCTCATCTTTATATCATCATACCTTACCTGAACTAAGCTGCAGCACAAGCCTTCAAATATTTCAGGTTCAGCCTCCAAAATGTTTTTATGCTCTTTATATGACCTAGTTGAGAGGTCTGGTCTGATGCAATTCCCAGTGCAGCACCTGACCGAAAGGAGATGTCTACAGCTGATCTAGCTACCCCATACTCCCTTTTACAATCAACAACGCTTAGGGCACAATTCAACTAATCATAAATAAACATAGATTAGGTCAGATGATCAGCACTGAAAAATGCTCCTGTCTTTCTTCACTGGCTATAAAAGAAGACTTAGAGTTAGAAAAGTCCCACTTCTCCAGTCTGGAACTCACAGGCAATAGTTCTCTGCAACAGAGAAAGAAAATTGCAAACATGGCGTGGAGGTGCTCAAAATTGTTCATAAAGACCTGATAAAGGCTATTAGGGTTCAGCCGGAAAGGCACTTCGCGTGGGATTCATCTCACCTCACTGTAGATATCTCAGAGATGGACAGCTACATCTCCACTGTCTCTCCAGCTGCCTGGTGAGACTGTTTCAAGTTACCTAACTTGTTTAAGGTTAGGTGAGATCAATATTTTTCATCTGTTAAGCCTACTCTTCCTGCTGCCACAACTAATGGACAAGTGCTAAAAGTTTAGCTAAGTTTGCTGAACTTTCAAAGGTTAGTAATTCTGTAGTCAATGGTAGGGATTGGGAAAACATCATTACAGTCACCAGCAGACTGCAAACATAAAAATTTTAGAATTGTGTTGTATTACATGGCTTCCTTAATGACTACTTACAAGAATAGCCCTCTTAGCAATTAATGAAGTGTTAAGACACATTTTCTTTTGCATAGTAAGAGTGGACTAATTTTCAACTACTTTGCTATCATAAATAATTTAAATCTGTATGGAGATCACTTTTTTCTTTAAGTGCTTTAGCAGTCAATTGACAAGTTGTTGAGTAGCCAGTTGCAAGTACAGAAGAAGTTAGGAAAGTCTGACAGCCACAGGAATCTAGGGAGAAAAAAATATAAAAATAAATAAAAAAGCCTTTAATGGCCATAGGCCACTCCACTGCTGTATCAGTTAGCATGAGTTAGGCTTGGTTAACATAGCTGTTAGCAAAAGCCCATAAACTTTAAATTTTTACTGTAGTAGATGAAATATGCTTCATTCCAAACAACAGAATGAACCTTGAATAATTTTGGCATGCCCAAGGAAATAGATAGCAAACTATGGAAACAATCTGTTGGGCATCAAACACTGGTTGATCAAGACTGTGAGCACCAGCAACAGTGAGGGCACATCAGAAAATGACAGCAATTTGAACAGAATAATCGTCAGTGAGATATTCCCCACACAATCCAAGAACCAAGGATATTGGAGGTAACAAGAGGATGGAGGAAGACTCTGGTGGGGAATCCTGTGACCATGCACCAGGATTTGAGACCATCTCCCCAGACTTGGGGGATGCCAGGGATTAGAGAGAATCCCACGGAACGCCATGGTCCTTCCCCAGGACTGCACATGGCATGGCTGGATCCACTAAGTTAACTCAATCAACTTCTCTCCTAGACCACACCATCCTTCCTGTGGTACACGGATGTTCTGTAACTCATAAAATAAAAATAGTCCAACCCTGCTCAAGTAGGGTCACCTAGAACATGTTACCCTGGATCATGTTCTGACAGCATTTGAATACCTCCAAGGATGGAGACTACACAGCCTCTCTGGGCAATCTATTCCAGTGCTCTGTCACCCTCACAGTAAAGACATTTTTCCTCACTGGAAGACAGACCTTTCCGTTTTCAGTTTGTACCTGTTGCCTCTTGTTCTGTTGCTGGGCACCACTGAAAAGAGTCTGGCCCATCCTCTCTACACTCTCCCTTCAGATACTTAAATGCATTGATAAGATCCCCCTTCACCTTCTTTTCTCCAGGCTCAGCAGCCCCAGCTCTCTGAGTCTTTCCCCAGATGACAGATGCTACAATCCCTTAATCATCTTCATAGCCCTACACCAGACTCTCTCCAGTAGCTCCATGTCTCTCTTGTACTAGGGAGACCAGAATTGGATGCAGTACTCCAGATGTGACCTCACCAGGGTTGAGGAGAAGGGAAGGATCACCTCCCTTGATCTCCTGGCAATGCTCTTCCTAAGGTAGCCTAGGTTATCACAGGCCATCTTGGCCACTAAGACACATTGCTGGCTCGTGCTCAACTTGCTGTCCACCAGCACTCCAGGTCATTCTTTGCACAGCTGCTTTCCAGCAGGTCAGCCTCCAGCCTGAGTTGGTGCATGAGGTTATTCCTCCCTAGGTGAAGACTCTGCACTTCTCTGTGTTGAACTTCATGAGGTTCCTCTCTACCTGTCTCTGCAGCTTGTCCAGGTCTCTCCGAATGGCAGCACAGCGCTTTGTGTATCAGCCACTCCTCCCAGCTAGGTATCATCAGCAAACCTGCTGAGAGTGCACTCTGTCCCTTCATCCAGGTCTTTGATGAGTAAGTTGAAGAAGATTGGACCCCGTATTGAGCCCTGGGGAATACTGCTAGCCACAGGCCTCCAGCTAGACTTTGCACCAGTGGTCACAACCCTCTGAGCTCTACCTTTCAGTGCAAACAGCCCCTCTCTCTTCCTCACTTCCCTGGTTTCAATAGTATTGTAACTTCTCAGATGTTTCTATTATTTGACTCTGAAGGAAACCAAAGATTAATAGTGGACCTTGGAATTCTTCTGACTGGGAAAACAGTTTAATTGTAGTTGAAGTTAACACCGACACTCAGGAAAAGGGATCTGAATTAATAGAAGTGTGACTTTGAAATGGGTGAAATTAAATGCATTGATTGTCCACATCTGGAACACCGTGTACACTTTAGTTCTGTTTTGAGAACAATGTAAGCAAGGAAGAAAAGAAAACAAAGATGGGCAGCTGAGATGGCTAACAGTAGGGTACATTTTCATACAAAAAACGACTATATTGAATTTTTATCCTGGAAAATAATGTTATTGAGGAGAGAATATTATAAAAATCTGCAACTATGCGACACGTGAAGAAGATGATTAGATGATGATTACTGATCTTTTTTGTATTACAGGAACGAAAGGCTAATAAGCAAAAATATCCTGTGACTGATTAGAAAAAAATGAGATGCTTCTTATTTGTTTGGTTTTAGTAATAGGCAGCCAGACTGTGGAATTCCCTGCCACAAGACATTGTGAATGCCAAAGGTGTGCAAAGGTTTGTAAAGTCGTTTGAGGAATTCACAGAGGAAAACCCATCAAGGCTGTTAAACACGAAGATATCACCTATGGCCCAGCTACTCCTTTCGCTTTGGATGCCTAGAAACTGAGAGCACAGCAGGGAGCTATAATGACGCATTTGCCTTGTTAATATGTTCTTCCCTTGTTATTATGTTCTTACATCTGCTGTTTACTTCGTGTTGGAGGTGGGATGTGAGGTTGGATGGACATTTTCTTTGACCCAACACGGATGCTCATGTGTTCCTGTTAGTTAACACACATTTAATCTCTTTTGAGTATTAGTGTGCCTTAGTTAGCATCACCTGAAGATGATATGGAATATAACTTCATTTAGAAACACCGTACCAAGATATATTATCTGACCTGGGGGCAGATTCAAGGAGCATGGCCAAAGAGAGTGGGAGCTTCTGACTTGTCAGCCCAAGTAAGGAAGAGGGGGAAGAGGAGGAAGAAGGAGAGGAGGAAAGGAAATGTATTCATTTCATCAAGCTTGGATAGCCTGAGTCATGAAAAAGGGAGAAGAGAAAGAGCATATGCTACAGGTCACTATTAGCAGCCAGGAGCTGTGATTTTGGGCAGCAGATTTTTTATAGTGCTGGGCTGAATCATCTCCAGATTTCATGTATATTCCAGGTTTGCAGCAAACAGAAGGATTTTGAATTACCCTCACCCATAAAGAGTGAGAACTGAACAAATCCCTGCTACCTCAACTTTGCAATAGGCTCGGGACACATGCAGAAGAGCAGCCGCAGCTGTATTCAGGTGTCATTGCTGAACGGTAACATGGTTTTTTCATTTGAGCTCTCAGTTAGCAGGAGTGGATTTAAACTGATTTAAACTACTTGACTTTGGAAGCAAAGTAGGTTAATCAAACTGAGGCCACTTTAATACTGAATGTATGTCCACACAGCGGTTTAATGCAACTCAAATAATCACTTCAAGTGATGTTCACCACTGTAATTCTTATCAGTGAGCAGCTTTAGCAGGGAGAGCAGAGACCAGTGGTGCACGGAGCAGAATTATCCTCACAACACTGGCAAACACAAGGGTGAAGCACACTGGCAAGTTGATATAAGGATCCTTGAACCTGCAATGTTGATTTCTTTACTTTTAGTGTTAGAAAATCATCCATCAGCTGGACCATCAAGCATCTCTCAAAGCTGTTATCTGGTTGAATTTTTTTTTTTAAAAAAAAATGTTTTCTGTCACTGGCTGTCATTTCTTCCAAGAGTACAAAGCATTTGAAATCATAAATTGTGAGAAACTGCATAGTAAGATCTAGAGCCCTAAAGGCAAGACTGTCAATATGTCAGAAACCTTACACATGTCAAATCTGCATAAACATTTTTGTTAGCTTTGATTAATTTAGTATCAATCCAAGCAGAAATGTGATTCTGCTGCACTAGAATTTAAATTAGATAATAGATAATTTGATAATTAGAGCATCACAATTTCTTCTTGTTCCTGAAAGATGATTTTATCCTTTAGGTAAAATATTATCCTACACAGTGCTTTGAAAATGACAGTTAAGTCTGGTTTTTTTTTGTTGTTGTTGCCACATATACAGAGTTTTAAATTTAGTTAACATTGTTACCAGTTACACAAACTTTTAGCTCATATTAATGAGTCTTTATTACAGCAAAGAAAGCTATACAAACTCGATGAAATACTTATATGAGATTTTGGATTGCAACCAATAGCAGGTATCCTGAATGCACTAAAAGTATCACACATTTGCCATCTTGTAATTCTGAAGACCGGTTTCATCATGTATCTTTTGATA
Organism: Rhea pennata; assembly: GCF_028389875.1. Lineage (NCBI taxonomy): Eukaryota > Metazoa > Chordata > Aves > Rheiformes > Rheidae > Rhea > Rhea pennata. The sequence continues at coordinate 6,634,911 of NC_084664.1, read as the reverse complement.
TGGAAAGATCTCTTAACAGAGAAATAATAAGGTTTGGAGGAACTTTTCAGATACAACATAAGGGAAATGTTTTCCCAAAGCATAATAAAATTAATGATTTTAAAAATGTCAAATATTCCACAAAATAAAATCTGGGAAAAAAAAAGAATTGTTAATAAAACATAATGAGGAGCCATTTAACATGCAAGGATTCAGAAAGGTTATCTGGAGTATACAATCTAAATTTTAACTTTGATTGTCAAAAATTACCAGGTGTTAGAAATTCTCTGAATTACCTAATCTTTCAGCTGCAACATTTTCTACCCAGAACCACTTTTCTTAATAAGCTGAAATGCATCTAAGCAGAAGTCAGATCTGAAGTTTGCATTTGCATGGGGGATGTCATTTAACAAGCATTTTAGAGAAAATTCCTAGCTTTTTTCTGCTTCATCCACACTTCTCGTCCTATAGAAAGAACCCTGAAATTTCAAGAACTTTTCTCCATCTCTATGGAGAGCAGTGTCAGATCAAGTCTAATAATTTAAAAAACATTCAGCATTTGGTGCTTCAAAAAATTAAACCTATGAAACATGTTAGAAGAAACAGTACCAATGTACAGTGCCATGGCAAGGCCCCCTGGAACAACTAGTTCTGCTGGGTCTCTAAATTGGTCTCTGAACTGGTCCCAGCTTATCACTCTTGCTGTCAAGACCAATAAAATATCCTTCTATAACATACAACTTCTATTCCAGTAGAAATCATCTCTCTTGAGATTTACTTGCTGTCTCTGGGGTGAACTGAGAGCACATATGCTACTGCTAGAAAATAAAAGCTATTTCAGATGGCAAATCTGAAACTTTTCATCTCTTCTGCCTGATCAGAGCAAAAAGACCCATTTCTGACGTTTCTGTGAGTTTTGAAAGGTTTTCTTCTGCTGCCAATTCACCACCAAACAGCCTAATTTATGTTCTCCTCTCGGTTGCATTCTGTAATTTACTTCCTCAGCAATATTCTCATATCAGTGCATCTGCCACACAGTTTGTATTGAGAAAAGCATTTATTCACCAAATACAAATTCTACAAATTTGTTCTGCAAATTTATTCTACAAATAAAAGAGAGATTTAATTAAGCCTTCAATTTAAAATGAGATCACTTTAAAAAAAGATCCTTTCTTCTCAACTCTCAAAAAACTAATTGTTAGAACACTATTACTAAATAGGATAAACCTGAAAAAAGAAAAAATATTATTCTAAATAATATTATAAAACTTTAGTTATTGATCTTTTCTATCTTTATTTTGAAATAAATGTTGTAACTAGAGAATCTGAACTTTGTATAACAAAGTTATTTCTCTGCCTTCTTATGCACAGAAGAAAAACTGCCTCATATATTTTTTCACTCTTCTACACATTATTTCTGGCACTAGAGTACTCATTTCAGCAAAATCAAAGGTCAAAAACAGGAAACATCACATGAGAAAGAACAAACTTTTGTGTTTTCTTTAACACCATCCCACCTGCACTTTCCTTTACATACCACTCACCTGCACTGAAGTTTCTGCAATGATTTTTAGGCACACAGAGAGTCACTGAACCGTACAGAAGACCCCAGCCCAAACCACCTCGTTGCCAAGAGGAAAAAGAGTGCAGCAAACATACAGGACTTACGCTCTTTTCTAAACGAAGGCTCCAGGAGTCACTTCTTCCTACGCGAGAGAAACATGTCTCAGCCCAGGTATCTCCCAAGAAAGACTTAGAACAAATGTCCTCGCTGCCTCGTCCTCTCTGTTTCCCCTTTCAGCAGTTTCTCGCTACTCTGGTGATACCCTTCCTCGGGGAGGGAGTTATTTGTACGTGGGAGGGAAAGAAGGAAGGGTCGGAGGCATTTGTGTCTATTTATCCATCAAAGAAACTAATGTGATTATACAAGGTCTCACGGGAGAGGCTGTAACCTCAGCCAGCAAGGCTGGGGAGGCTCCGATCTGAGCGTTTCTTCAGGATACTGCTCCATCCCTGGATTTCTTTCGCACAAGAGCAGGTCATCGGGAGCGGAGCTGGACACGGCGGATGAGGAACGTGGGGGCGAATGTGTTCTTCAGCCTCACAGTGCGAGCGCTCCGTGCTACCGCGATCTTTTTGTAAAGGCGTTCTGTTTGAATATTTAGATTTCAGCTCTTTCCTTCACTAAAGTAATTCAAGAGGTTTATAATGCAAAATCTATAAATTAGACCAAAAGATTTTGAGTAAAGTTGAGTAGAGGGCAGAAAAAGTGGTGTGTGTTATTTTATGTGTGTACATGTGCATGTGTATGCACGTGTGTGTATATATATACATATATATATACACACACATATAAATAAAACAACAATGCATATATATGATTAAGGTTATACATATAATACTAACACCAGTGGAAAATTCTAACCAATACTCATTTAAATTTTCTTAATGCTTACTTTCTACTTCCAAATCATTACAAAATTCCCTTTCAAAGAATAAGTCTTTGCAAATTCAGCATAAATTTCCAAGTTGAAATGAGTTAAACGACACGGAATGATAGAACTAGTCCTGTGAGTGAAGGCTGTGGACTAGGGAGGTGGCCTAGGAGGTGGTGAGGAACCTGAAAGAGGTCACGTGCTCCCGAAACCTGTAACTTCCCCAGGGACTGAAGCCACTGTTGAAGAAGACTGAAGAGAGATTTCTTCTTTGTGGCTACATCTGTACCACTACAAAAACAGGAGAGGATTTGTTCTCCAGTCCTGATGCTAAATGGCACAGTGCAACTTCTGTCCGTAAAAGGGAATTTTCTTACACACCAGACTCCGAGGGTCTTATTTCCGAATTAGCCAAACTAGTGAACTTCTTAAGGCAGAAAGAAGACCTTTTCTTTGCTGTAAGCATTGATTGGAGAAGAAAAAAATTTTATCTGGTTAAAATGGGCTGAATCGGAGGAAGGAACGCAAACTGACTTCAGATGGGAATAAGAGATGAACCTGTGTGGTGTGAGACTGCTTTCCAAAATGTGAGCACTGCTTGGACTCAGGCGACCTGAGTGCCAGATTCTTCCCTATATTAAATACAACCATGATCAGTAACACAGTTTGTTACCCCAACAGTACTTCGTGCTTGACAGCTTTTGTTGATGAAGCAGAGAAACTTTCAAGGAACATAGCTTTGCAATATGCTCAGACAAATTTTATTTTCTGTTGAAGTTTGGTCTGATCTGCTGATCTACTTCTACCTTTAAAGTGACCTTCTGCCAAAGGATGCAGGGATGTGAGAAATGGGGCGGAAGAGTTCGTGATGCTACGCCGGATCCATGATTTTGGTGTGTTGGAGGAACATCATCACCTTTTCGGAAAAAAAATGTGGTTTGTTTTTCTATAAATCTAGTGAGAGAGCCACTGTAGGAAGTTAAACTCTGTCTGGGATGCTCTAGAAAGGAGGCTATGCAGAGTATTTCATTTCATGGGGAGAAGAACATTTGTAATAATCACGCGGACGGTCCGCAGATGAAGTCAGGAAATGTCACAGAAAATTGGAACAGGTAAATATCACTGATCCATCTGGTTTCACAACCGTCACCAGCATCACACTTTACAGTAACATCATGTACATAAAGTAGCATGTTCGTATCGTGAATGGATCTCAGACTTCACGACACAAATTCAGTTCATATTATGTTCTGTTCCCTTCAAGCTATTTGCCAAAGGTCTTACAAAGCTTTAAAACTATCCGACCTGATTTTTTTGAAGAGTGAGCTTGTTTGAAACTTGGTTTAGATATCCATGTAGTGGGTGAAGCACTTGTCTCTTGGTAAAACTAACTGCACTTTGCATTCGTATAGAAGGAATAGACAGATTATGAGAGTAGATTTTTGAAGACATTCATGCTCCCTAAAGACCTGGATGGATGCCCAGTGAAATTTTCAGTATCTGAATGCCATTGAAATCAATGTGAGTTAAGTTTCCAAACACTTTTAAGTATGCCAGTACAAAGTATCTCTAACTTCAGAGGCTGACATAGCTGTCAAATCTATCTATCTCCTGTGCTTATTTGCTTCAATTTCACCCAATGTTATAGGTGATAAAAGGACCTGATGCAGGTAGGCTTGACTCCCTGACTACCAGCTGTTCTCCTCTGCTTTGGGGGACAGGTAACTCGCAGTTTACAGGGGCAGGAAGCAATTATTCCCATCTCTAGGCAAAGCAGGGAAAATGGCATCTCGTGTTTCTCTTGGAGTTCTTCAGGTCCTTGTGCTAATCTTGATATGTGCAAGTTACTTGTCAGCTCTGTCCCAATTTAGGACTAAGTCAGAGGTAAGCTTCGCTCCTGGCAGTTAAAAATATTCCAAAGCATTTTCAAAAGAACATGTTCTTCACCAGTTGCACTCAGTATATATTTTTTTCTGTGCGTACTCAGTTAGGCAAAAGTATTAACCACTTACAAAGAAACTACTAAATCGGTTCTAACATTCAGCAAGTTCTACAGAACATCCAACAAGTTTTATCAAAAATGATCTATTCAGAAAGCAGGTGTCTCTCAGCATATGTGCTGCAAAGTGGTTTTGGGCCATGACTCCCCATGGAGCCTGTGAAGGAAAGCAAAACCACAAAAAATGCAGAAACTCTGAAAAATAGTAGCCTAACGAAATGTACATTTATTTAAATTAAAGGTGAGTGGAGTAGCTCCCTAGACTCCACCAGCTGTGCTGACTAGATCTCTAGTGGGCATACGGAGGAGCTTAGATGCCAAGCCAACGTGCAGACATCTCTACGCAGGCACCTGCCCTGTGAGCTGAGTCCTCCCTCTGCACTTGCACCCTCCATGCTGATGTCCCACCTCCTTTTAAAATGCATGGGGAGAAAACACAGATTCCCTCCAAGTGCAGCTCCCTGCTAGACAGGAAAGGGCAAGGCACCTTTGGCAGCAATTTTTCTTCTCCATCCGAAGTTAAACCCCCATTTCAGCTATTGCACCCACAGCAAGGCTGGGAAAGCAGGTGGGTTCCCCTCCTGACCTGTGCTCAACTCTCTTCCCTCCCTCAGCATGAAAAGCAAAGAACCTCCAACCCCAGCAGACCCCAACCAGTGAGAAAGGCTAGAGGGAAATAAGCCGCAAGCTAAAAGAAACTTGAAAAAGGAGAAATGCAAGTGCACACATAAAATCCCAACTTTGCTAAATGAAAAGCAGCCAAAAAGCATTCCCCATTTATAAAAGAAGCATTTGGAAATAGTTTACAAAACATAAAGTCTACTGAGAGGAAAATGCACAGAGGTATTTAAAAAACTGAATAATACCTGAGGCTGCGTATAACACAGGAAAGGCTTAATGTAAATGGACAAATACTTGATTGATGTTAATGGATATTCAAACTTAAGAAAAACTAACACTTAAAGACAAGAGAAACATTTTCATGTGATGTATACTTGCTATTAGATAAGAAGAACATTCATTAAATGTAATGCAACCTACAATAAAGCTGAACGCTTCAAAAGTGGGATTCAAATTTCCCTTCAGTTTTACCCTCCACAGTGCAGCACCTCCTTTGGGGTAAGGAATGGTTACTTCAAAATAATACAAGACAATTTCTGGTCTAAGTTGTCCTTAAAATAACCAGCAACTTATTTCTTTATTCTTCCTGATGAGATGGTAATTGGTCTGTGTGTACAAATGTATCTCTTATGCCAAATTATACTATTTTATAGCAATTTAGGAAATAATGAATGGAAGGTAGATTGTGAAAAATTATGTGTCAGGTGCAGCAATCAGTGAGTAACTATCTAGGTTCTTGCATAGCTTTCACCACTGTCATAACGGTGACACTACTGAATACAGTGGCAGATTTAATTGGAGGAAAGCAGATGAGTTTGCACAAGTCCAAACATTTTTTCGTGTATTTCTGGAATCTCACCGCATCACCAGATTTAGTAAAGATAACCTTTCCTGTTTCATAAGGAGGCAACACTCATAACTGTAGGAGAAATGAGATGAAGCCCAAATAAAATGTTTTAGCATCTAATGTGCAAAACAGACCTGAGTTTGTCATCTGGGAAAGGAAAAATTTCAGTGTTGTGAAACTGAAACTTCTTCATTATTTTCTTCATTATTATTAAAAATATCTCAAGTTAATGTTTTTTGACAGATTTCAGATTTTCAGTGCAGGATTATATATAGTCCTTATTTGAGAGAAAACTTAAATATTTTGGGTAGTGTACTTATAACTAAAATAAAAAATAATAACTTGTTGATTGCAAGTGTTATAATTTCTAATGCCAACCAATATAGCCTGGAAAAAAAAATCAATTTTGCAGCTCCTGTGAACGTTCCAGTTCTGTATAATAATTTCAGTTACTTTAAATGTATTTAATGAATAAGGTTTTAAACAGGACCAAATCACCCACCTTTTATTTTCTTTTTCCTACAAAGAACTGACCATAGTGAGATTTGTAGCATAACATTTCCATTTTTTGGATGTTGTTGTTTTTGTTGTAATTATGTAATTATGGTATGGACCCTGGCCTCCAAAATGCATAACTGTTTCGGTAATGTGTTCGTCTATATAGTGACCCGTGACTTCAAAAATTGGAACCTTTTCAGTGTATTTTTATGACACCTACATCCAATGGAGACTGAGGGATTCTGGTCAAGAGGGGAAACCCTCATAAATTGCTCTTTATGAGACAGTATTAACGTATGTGGGATTTCTAGCCCAGTTTGAAAATGAGGAAATGAGGCAGCAGAGAGCTTTTAGTGATTTCCAATGGTTTTTTACTGCACGGATTAGAGCAGCTTTTATAATATATTACCTTGCTGCTTTATTTTAAAAGAATAGCTGAAGCCATCTTCTGATCCACATAATAGTGAAGTCTAAATGGTATAAAGTAGTTCATTGGCATCTTTGTCAAATAAAGACTTAGTATAAAGGAATCTCATTTCCTTTTATCAGAGAATGAAATGTAAAAAAAAATCATAATGATGTAAAATTCTTCTGAATGGATAATTGGTATGACAGAATAACAGGAAATTGCTTTCTTTGTAAGCATGTATTAAAATCATTCTGTTACATACAATAATCTTCAGCTTTCTAAATGGTCCAATGCACATTTCGATTGGGAAAATTTGCTTATCATCTGCTGAAACGGAAAACTGTGGATCGCTCTTTTCTCTCTCCTTGGCAGTCTATCAAAATAATGCTAAGAGAATTAGGGGAGTCTTGCTAGAAAATGAATATTCCTAATGCTACTTCGTTAAAGAGCCGTAAGTATAGCTAGAATTTCCCTAGCTATAGCAGACACTGGCTATTTATTTGAGAAATTTATTTCTCAATGGCTATTTATTTCTTTGAGAAAACCTTTTAATCCCTTATATTTCTAATTTCAATGAAAAAAAGAAAGAAGCAAAGAAGAAGCTTGATTATCTGATGTAAATCAGGAGCAATTTTAATTAATTCAAGACATTATGCCCTGAAATGAAGGTCCAGACAGGTAAGAAGAAACTATAGCCTTCAGGACCAATCAACTTTAAATCTCTGTACACAGAGTACAAAGAGTTAAGCTACTTGCTTCATAACAGGATGACCAACTAAAGCTTTTGTATGACATGGTATGGTGATTTAGAGATGGAATAATTGACCAAAGTGGAAAAATGAGTGTCAAATACGGTCTAAAAAATGTGAGATCTGCTTCTGTGATCCTTTGCAGCTGGGCAAAGTAGTTGTAAATGAATACCATATCATTACACATGCTCTGGACTTTGAACTATCCCATCTTCATTTGAAACAGAGAAATTTATCATTATCTACTGTCTTCAACAGTCTTCTGCAGGAATCTTCACTTTTTTTCCTTGGTACTTTTGATAACTCTTAGTCCTGCATCCACTGCATTTTCTTGTGAGGTCTTTCTTCAGTGTCTCCGCCTCCAACTCGGAGGATTCCTGTCTAATGACTGCCTCGCTGAGCTGTCACAGATGTGATGATAACTGGGCATACAAATTTTTATGTCCAATTTTCAAAAAGTTTTGATTGGCCTCTAAACTTCTTACGAAACGGGAAGAGTGTGAGAAGAGGCAAATGCCATAGCCAAGACTTCAGTTCGCTACAGCCATGCTTTCCAACTTAGTGTCTCCAGACAGCTGAATTAGGGCCGAAGAGCCCTAAATCTCGGGGCTCTCTGAATGGGTATGCTATTTCCTAAGTAACCGCAAGGGAGAAAAAAATCCATCTATCTTAACTGTTCCACCAATGGTCCCAAACCCAAGTTATTTCCTTAACCCGTAGGAAGAAGTGAGGTTATCCTGCAATATGAGGGCTTGTGGATGCATAACTTCAGGTGATGTTTTCAGCTTAAACAATTATTTTGGCAGCTCAGCTAATCTCACTCTGTTCTGTACCGGTTGCTCTCAGCTCCGTATGGTCTGCTTGCATGCTGAACCAGAATAGTGAACTCGTCAGAGTTACAAGCTGTATCTTTTTTATTTTGCAGTTGGGGTAGTTCTAAACTTGATCTGCTCCTTCATGCAGTTTGCTACGAGCTGCACGATCAAAACAGTGGGATAGCAGCAAGGACAACTTAGGGCCAGAAAATGCAGAAGCGAATGCAAAACAGGAGGAAATTGGTCATTCAGCTACCTCTTTCTTGCACCACCTTCACAAAATGCAAAGTGGATCTGCTCTCTATCTCAGCTACCCTGGCACCTTGGATACGAAGAATAGTTTAACTAAATTCTCTGTGTCTCTGATATTTTCTCAAAACTTAGAATAATTTACTCAAAAGCAAAGAATATTATAGTTTTACATGATAAAATCAAGGTTTTGCCATTGTTTATCACAAAGTTGCAACTCTAGGTTTGTCTAAAAAGGAAAGAAGTGATTTTTTTTTCCCTTTTCTTCTTTTGTCCCAAACCCTGAAAACAAGTTGACATTTGATGGTGATGAAAACAGTGAAACAGGAACTTTTGCAAGAGTTGAAATGCCAGTTCTTCCCGGGAGCAGGGAGAGTGACCAGTCGCGTAGTGTCATATTAGCAATATGGGACCAACCCAACAGCAGGGAGAAGAGCAAATACTTGAGCTATCCATGATAGCAGAATGAAACATGGGTTGAAGCAGAAATCTCTTTCTTGATTCCTTTTAAAGCAAAAGGTGGCATGTTCAAAGGCTACAGTGCGATACGTGCACCCGATGAAACAAGGGACCCTGAGGGACTTTCCAAGAACCCCTGTGCGCTGCTCCAACCGGGAAAGCTGGAACAAGCACAGGCGGTGGGAGCAAGTGAGCTGCGAGAGGGAATTAGTCCATGTTGGGGGTGAATAGCGATCTACTATTAGTTATAACAGCTGGAGGAATAAAAGCTGTCCTAGGAAAGATTTGTTTTGACCTGTGCCTCCTCCTGAATCGATTCTCTATCAGGAAAAAGAGAAATTACAAGCAAAATAACGGACTTGATTTCATCGGTACAGCCCTAGTAAAGGAAACAGAGATAACTGCTTCATAAATCTTAGTTGGTGAACGAGCACTTGTACCAAAGTTCTCTGATACAGGTGAGAAAAGCGGTGGGGGATTCATATTAAGGAGAAGACACAGATGCCTTCCAGGCATTTCCTACTAGAAAAAGGAATACTGTTTAAGTTAGAGCAATAAATTATTTTTCAGTTATTATGCTAACGATCTATGAAAGAGGTCTCTTCTTGATCGATGAGTCTGCCGCTAGTTCATCTTTTTCCTGAAATAGCTGTATTTTCTGTAGACCTCAATCGAGTGAAGATGAGCAAACTCCTTGCGGGCTGGATGTCTACGTCCTGTGATGGAGGGGACCTCGACTGCCGTTCTTCTGCATACGTTTTCTTGTTTACTCACACTGTTTGGGAAGGACCATGGACACTTTACTGCAGAAAGTCCTTGGTTTGAAATGGGCTCCAGGCTGTTCCAGGAAAAGCGCTGAGGGGGCAGATCTTTTCCACCCAATTGTGTCGCTCTTTTATATATTTTTGTCAAATATCATTTCTGCTGACACAACTGCAAGCAAAAGGAGTGTAATAGTTTCCAGCATGCTTATTAAAAGACTTGCTAGACTTAATGGGTGAAAAAGGAATTTAAACTTTCAGAGCTTAGGCCATACAAAGTAACATTACAAATCTGGTTTACTGTCTTTCAGGGAACAATCTATCTCTGAATTTCTCTTTTAGAAGGCAAATTGATCCAGTAGCAGCAGTGATGATACAGTTTAAGTGAGATTTCCACTGTTCTCTGTCACATTTGGACTCCCAGAGGTAACGTAATAAGCAAGAAAGACAATTAAGAAGAATACTTTCCTACCCACCAACAAATGAAAACAGAAAAAAAAAAGGGGGGAAATTAAGTTACTCCTTCATCCCATCTTTCGCCTTCTCAATGGTCTAATATTAAATGTAGGAACAGAAGTAGAAATGATTTGGGGAAGGAAGTGAGAATTTGTAGGCAAGGATCTACATTAATTGTGAAAACTATGCAGGAGTTTGAGAATTGAGAGAATGTTGTGCTCTTTGAGCCAAAAAAAAAATAACTTGATGATACGAGAAAATAATTAATTACCTTTTAAAATATACGGGAATGCTTTCTTTCATTAAATTATTTTTCAAAAGTTACCCTCCTGTAAAAATGAAGATGTTTTAATATCAGGTATCAGGAACTTTCTTCAAAGAATAACAGGAAATGACTAATCCGAATATCCAGTGAAACCATTTGGTCATTTACACAAAGGAATCTGCCTCCCGCTCCTTAATGGACTAATGCATGCTGAATTGTAATGGGGCTAATTTGCTCAACACCTACTTAAGGAGAAGACTCTGGGGTGCCTGAATTTTCCCCTCTCCTGGGTCTGGCAGAGCAATATATTGCCTACATGAAAGCATTTGTGACATTTTGATAGATACAGTGAGTCGGAGCCAAGGCATAATTGGGCTCTGCTAAGAGAAGTGTCTGCAATTGCCTCTCGGAATACATGCTTTAAAAGTCTATCAAATTCAACAAACGGAATGGAAAATGTCGAGGATTTGTTTCATCATTCATCTCACCCTCAATTTTAAAGCGAAAAGAAGAGATTTAAATCCGTGGAAATAGGAGCATGTGCCTGGAAAGTCAAACTATTTTTGTGCTAAAATACGAAGGCCGAGGAAGCGATACTCTGAAGTAACGTTCATGTCTCACTTGCATTAGTCATCCTGGTATTTCTGGCAATCCGTGAGATTCATTATCAAAAAATTGTCATTAAAAGGGACAGTTCAAACATACTGTTTACTGGAGTTGACACCTATTGCAAACATCTATGTTATAAACACAAAAGCATAGTTGCACATATAAACATACATCTAGCTTTACTTCTCCAAGTGAACAAAATGTCCTATAACTGAGACCACACTTCTAACTTTACTTGATTTTAATATGTATTTTCATTCTTTTTATTTATAAGAATATAAGCAATTTCTTGGTATCAGGCATAAAACACACAGAGCAAAAGACATTTAGACACTGATTTAATACTCATATTTTAACCACAACATTTTCTTCATGCAAATTTCTTCCAATACATGCAATTTAAAAAAATTAAAATCAACAGAAAAAAAGTGGGAAGATAAATGGAGAGTGGGAAAATGAAGGAAGTGCTTATATTTATCTACAAATTTCATTCAGCATCTCATTCAACTAATTAGTGAAATTGGACTATTTTTAATGAGGGAGGTTGGCAGTTGATGTAGAAGCTTTTTTTTTTTTTTTTTTTTTTTTTACAACCGGAGTCCTCAGTTCATACTACCACATTTGATCTCTTGGGATCTTGGGAAGAGATTACCTGGATTACTTTTTCAGGCAGCAAAATCTAAAATTTTTTGTACAGAAAAGCTTTACAGCAATCATTACATCAGAATGTTGAAAGCACTCATTTGTGAGCTGTTTGGCCTGTATGCACTTTTTGGCTTAAAACTCAAGTATAGCGCTAATAGCTGGTTTTGATTCCGTTCCAAAATCTTAAAACTCTTGGGCTGGATGGGAATGTCCAAGCATGTTTCCATTCTACCCTTTTAACACTGGGCCTGGAACCCCAGAATCACAGAATGATTGAGGTTGGCAGGGACCTCTGGAGATCACATAGTCCAACACCCCTGCTCAGCAGGGTCACCTAGAGCATGTTAGACAGGGTTGCATCCAGGCGGGCCTTGAAGATCTCCGGAGAAGGAGACTCCACAACCTCTCTAGGCAACCTGTGCCAGTGCTCTGTCACCCTCACAGTAAAGAAGTTTTTCCTCTCCTTGTGACAGATACTACAGTCCCTTAATTATCTTAGTAGTTCTTTACTGGACTCACTCCAGCCTCCATGTCTCTCTTGTACTGGACACAGAACTTCAAGTGTGGCCTCACCAGGCTGAGGAGAAGGGAAGGATCACCTCCCTTGATCTCCTGGCAATGCTCTTTTTTTCTAAGGTAGCCTAGCATATCACAGGCCATCTTGGTCACTAGGACACATTGCTGGCTCGTGCTCAACTTGCTGTCCACCAGCACTCCAGGTCCTTCTTTGCACAGCTGCTTTCCAGCAGGTCAGCCTCCAACCTGAGCTGGTGCATGAAATTATTCCTCCCTAGGTGAAGACTCTGCACTTCTCTGTGTTGAACTTCATGAGGTTCCTCTCTACCTGTCTCTGCAGCTTGTCCAGGTCTCTCTGAATGGCAGCACAGCCCTCAGATGGGTCAGTCACTCCTCCCAGCTAGGTATCATCAGCAAACCTGCTGAGAGTGCACTCTGTCCTTTCATCCAGGTCTTTGATGAGTAAGTTGAAGAAGATTGGACCCAGTATTGACCCCGGGGGACTGCTAGCTACAGGCCTCCAGCTAGACTTTGCACCAGCGGTCACAACCCTCTGAGCTCTGCCATTCAACTTGTTTTCAATCCACCTCACTGTCTGTTCACCTAGCACACACTTCCTCAGCTTGCCTACAAGGTACGTATGAGGAACAGTGTCAAAAGCCTTGCTGAAGTCAGGGTAGACACCATCCACTGCTCTTCCCTCGTCTGCCCAGCCGGTCATTCCATCACTGAGGGCTAATACAGGCAGAAACTCTGATTTTGAGAAGTCTTTGAGGCAACTCTGACAAGCTGTTGTGAAAAAGTATGACTAGTAGTCTAAAAATTTGGATCACTATTGGTCCAATTTTAGTATCTGTTTTAAATCTACTCTACTTTGTAGCTGTTGCTACTTGGTATATTTGTATGTTTTTTATGCCTTTAAATATACATTAACTCTTGTTTGAATTACTAGTGCTCATTTAACATGGTTTCTAGTGAAGGGGGAAATTGCAATTTTACTTAATCTTCTAATGCTTAGCAGTATACAAGTACTTTTAGGTCAAACTCTGAATGGTCTGGTAATGGACTTCAACATGTCGTGATGCTGTAGCCCTTGCCCTTTTGGGGGGCTGGAACAGTATGATACTATTTCTTTCTTGTTTGAGATACCTATACGTATCTCACACATACTATCTGAATGTCAGCTGTATGGGAAGAGCAGGTCTTCTTGTAAGGTTTCTGGGAATCTTCTTCTCTTCCTGTAGTCTGAGGCCAGCCAGAAACTTTTTTTCTACCGTGATAAAGGACTTGGGAATCCAACATTGCATTTAGTAGGATTGGCATTGGCAAAAAGCCAGCAACTCTACAGGCCCAGCAAAATATTTTCATGCACTTCAATATGAAAGAAAGATAGAATAAGATGAAGGTTTTACAAAAAGTATGGAATAAGATTTGATTATGTAGAGGAACAGGTTTACTGAATCACCTACAGAAAGCCAATGTCATGTAAGGAAATAGCTTGTTAGTCTGCAACATTTACGTTAATCCTAATCTATGAAAAATGGGTGTTGTTTAACTAGTGGCCACAAAGTTGGATTCGAACCATGACATTTTCTGGTGCTATCACATCAACTAGCAGGACAGAAAGATCCAAAAACTGGAGTCCCTTATAATAACTGAGGACTTAGTACTACTCCAATATGCATACCGAAAAGTACAATATTACATTAAATAAAGGAATTTAATATCAAATAAGAGTTCTTACATGAATAAGAGGTAATATTGCACATGCAGAACACAGAATAAGCAGCAAATGTTGAATCAAGACTATTGTTTTCTCCTTTACTGTAGCAGGATGTAGTATTCAAATCCACTAATCGGCACCATCAAATCGAAAATATGGAGTTATATCTCACTTTACTTCTCATATATTATTCATGGCATGCTATAAAACATTATGAAGTTAATTTAATTGCACTGCAATTAAAATACCTGCTTCTGTATACATGGGTAAACAAATGAACCTTAAAATGAAACTGGCTCTCGTCACTGTCTCTGTAACCATTAAGGTGAGTGAATAGGGTCTAAAACTGTAATTTTTTCTACTACCATTTTGCCATCTTTAACAAATAGATGAACCTTGCTCTGAATGTTTCCTTGTTTATAATCTTGACCTAGGATAATTGCAGAAAGAAGAACAGATATGTCAGGAAAAAATTAGCTTTGCCCTCGACTGAAAGTAGGGTAAATGGAGAAAATGGAACAGGTGACATCAGTTTAAGTAGCCACAACATTCCTTTTTGGCAGCCAGGTATGTGTATCTACGCACATAATCAAGCAATATAACAGAAATAAACAAAATAACACCGAGATAAGTTTTGATTTTGTTGTAAAAACAAAGTTTATTTGAAATGGTGTTCAGCTGAAGTAAAGTATCAGTTCAAACATCTAACCACAAGCCTGTTTCAGGCTTGGAAGTCCAGGTTGTGGACCGATCAGAACACACAATGCAAACATACCTTTAGATTCAGTATTCTCAAATAAATACCAACTAGTCGGACGAGCAACAGCTAACAACTCTTAGTTTTTCATATGATTTTGTATCTTGTAGGTGGATTCCTGGAAGTAACAAGAAAGTGCTAGTTTGCACTGACTTATATATTGATATTCTCTTTCCTGCTTAGATTTGTGGATATTTGTTAAGGGATGAGCCCCCTACTGAGGGGAAAGTAGGAGAGCTCACCTTTAGCTGTTGTATTTGATGTTCTCACAGCCAGAGTCTATCCTTCTGCACAACTGGCAGACAAAACAAATTATAGGAGGAAGCTGAAGATACTATGAGTAGGTGGACATAATGGACATAAGAGGACATAATGGACATAAGAGCAAGTTTTTTTATTAAATGGGGTATCAGAGAGCCTTAGAAATAAGCTATGGTCCCTATGTATATGCAGGGAGGAACTGAATGCCATTCTCCAAAGGTGGGGTCATGCTGGGCAAGGAGGACACTTGGAGTAGGCGCAGTGAGAGGAGGATAGGATGTATGGGAGATCATTTTGTAGGAAATCAGGATTTCTTCTGCTGCTAAGGAACAGTCTGTTCATTGCTGCTATTGGTATTAAAATTTAGGTTTGTTCTGTAGAAAAGGGGTAGATGCTGCTCAGAAGAGAGGGGAGGAAAATTAGGGGGGTAATTTCTGTGCACGTGTTGAAAAATCTGTCTTACACAAATACAGGTTCCTGATTGCCACAATTACAAGCTTTACTAGTAGCAGCAGCAAGGAAGATATCAAATGAAGAACAAAGAAATGATTTTCTATTATATTTGAAATGATTTTCTATTATATTTGCCTCTTTATGTCTGTGTTATTACAACGACTGATTCCTTCAGACATAGGCATAAAAAATAAATAGTTAGGGTAGTGGTATAAAATCTTTGGTGACGTATCATGCAGAGAACACTAGGACTAGTAGCATAATAAGACCAGTACTAAAATACTACATCCAGTTCTACTCTCTTCATTTCAAGAAGGTTATTATTATCTAGAAAATTCAAAGAGGAGTTGATCTTTCTAAGTGAGTATTTTAATTTATCATCTTTGGGGACAAACTCTAAAAAGTGTTTGCACAGGAAATTAGGCTGGATTGTCATGGCAATTCTAACCTGTAAATACTCTAACCTTTAAATCCTTCTGTGTATGCCCATCCTTCCTGGATCCCGGAGAGAATAGGAAATGGCATTGCCCTCAGTCTGCCCACAGCACTTGCATTAAGGTAATGACCATTATCAAAATCAGCTTGGCCTATCTTGCCTTGGTTTCATAGAACCATGAAGCAGATGGCTGCAACAGACTTGCCCAAGCAGCTATACTTTTCCTGAAGGGTTGCCAAAATATCTCTCTAGTACTTTCAAAAGCCTCTGTAGATCAATAAAAACACTTATTAAGTTGGTGCTTTCACATATCTTTTCTGGAACTGGCAGAACAAAGAGCCTAAATCTGTGTCACCAAATTCAGCTCTAAAACTACTCAATATCTTTATCCAAATATTTGTAATGGATGGTGGTACTGAAGAAATTCCCAGAAAGAAATCTGACACAATGTTATAGCAGTTGATTGAGGACCGTTAGGTTCCCAGGGGTGGACAGCTAAGAAATCCCTTGTTAATTGCACACTCCAATTTGTCACCCTATCATACAGAGAGAGTAGAACTGCATACCTGAAATCACTTGGCATAGACTCAGACTGCTAGATAATACAAAGAGCTGTTGAAGACTATTTGGCCATAGAATCATAGAATCGGTAAGGTTGGAAGGGACCTCTGAAGGCCGTCTAGTTCAACCTCCCTGCTCAGAACGATCACCTAGA
Organism: Rhea pennata; assembly: GCF_028389875.1. Taxonomy (NCBI): domain Eukaryota; kingdom Metazoa; phylum Chordata; class Aves; order Rheiformes; family Rheidae; genus Rhea; species Rhea pennata. Next base: position 6,618,254 of record NC_084664.1, on the reverse strand, counting down.
GCATATTAGACAGGGTTGCATCCAGGCGGGCCTTGAAGTTCTCCAGAGAAGGAGACTCCACCACCTCTCTGGGCAACCTGTGCCAGTGCTCTGTCACTCTCACAGGGAAGAAATTCCCCCTCACGGTCAGGCGGAACTTCCTGTGCTTCAATTTCTGCCCATTATCTCTTGTCCTGTCACACGGGACAATTGAAAAGAGTTTGTCCCTGTCCACTTGACACCCTCCCTCCAGGTGCTTATACACAGAGATAAGATCCCCCCTCAGTCTTCTCTTCCCCAGGCTGAAGAGGCCCAGCTCTCACAGACGTTCCTCACAGGGCAGGTGCTCCAGCCCTCTCATCATCTTCGTAGCCCTGTGCTGGACTCTCTCCAGTAGCTCCATGTCTCTCTTGTAGTGGGGAGCCCAGAACTGGACACAGGACTCCAGATGAGGCCTCCCCAGGGCTGAGTAGAGTGGCAGGATCACCTCCCTCGACCTGCTGGCAACACTCTTCCTAGTGCACCCCAGGAGACCATTGGCCTTCCTGGCCACAAGGGCACATTGCTGGCTCATGGTCAACTTGTCGTCCACCACCACTCCCAGGTCCTTCTCTGCAGAGCCGCTCTCCAGCAGGTCAGCCCCCACCTTGTACTGGTGCCTAGGGTTATTTCTCCCTATGTGCAGGCCTCTGCACTTGCCCTTGTTGAACCTCATGAGGTTCCTCTCTGCCCAACTCTCCAGCCTGTCCAGGTCTCTCTGAATGGCACCACAGCCCTCAGGTGTCTCAGCCACTCCTCCCAGCTTGGTATCATCAGCAAACTTGCTGAGGATGCACTCTGTCCCCTCATCCAGGTCACTGATGAAAAAGTTGAACAGGCTGGGACCCAGCACTGAGCCCTGGGGGACTGCTAGCCACAGGCCTCCAACTAGACTCCACGCCACTGATGACGACCCTCTGAGCTCTGCCTTTCTCAATCCACCTCACTGTCCACTCGTCTAACCCACACTCCCACCCATCTGGGAGGATGTTATGGGAGACAGTGTCAAAAGCCTTGCTGAAGTCAAGGGACACAACGTCCACTGCTCTGCTCTCATCTACCCAGCCAGTCATTCCATCAGAGAAGGCTATCAGGTTGGTTAAGCAGGATTTCCCCTTGCTGAATCCATGCTGGCTATTCCTGATCACCTTCTTTTCCTCCATATGTCTGGAGATGACATCCAGAATGAGCTGTTCCACCACCTTTCCATGGATGGAGGTGAGGTTGACTGGCCTATAGTTGCCTGGGTCCTCCTTCTTGCCTTTTTTGAAGACTGGAGTGACACTGGCTTTCCATTTTTGAATTCAATAATTGTCATTATAATGAAAAAAACAATCCAAACCTATGAATGACCTGAAGAATCCATCTCCTTTATTCAGATACGAGAAGAAAGGGGAAGGGGGAGATGGTATAAAGTAAGGCAAATAGTTCTGCCTTCCACATGACTGTGTACCCAGAAGAGTCAAGACAGCTAATGTTCACCTAAGCTTTGGCTTGCAGCAGGCAGTCTTTGCAAGGGCTTCTATCACACAGACTTAGTAGACAGTGTATTAAGCTCATGCTAAACAGTAAAGAGAAGACTGGGAAAATCACAAAGAAGGCCATGGAGTGAAACATGCCCCAAACTTGGTGATCGTGTATGCAAGGATAGCAGTATGCTTGGTGAATTAGGTGTCAGTCTTGCTGACAGCACCCTGCCCTAGTCAGCTCCCCAAGGAATCATTCCAGAAAGGAACTAATAACTGGAGTGGCTGTTACTGATCAACAGATAATCTGGGAATATAGAGCTAAAGTGTTCATGCCAAAGGCAGTCCATGTTCTGAGGAGCAAAAGAGATGACAGCCTCTACATGAACTAGGCCCATTTTTTTTTTTGTTCATCTCTCTGAAAGAACTGGCAGAACCTTTTCTTGACAGGCATGACAGAGAGACCACTTTGAAAGGTAAGTCTGTAAAGTCTGCTTAACAAAGTCTAAGTCAGTCTTGTTATTAGTTGACAGTAAGTAACAATAGTATTTAACCATAATTCTTCTATCTTTGCAATTTTCTTCATGAATATCAAAAGCTTTGTTCTACTCTTAACTTGATCTCTATCATGCGTAGTAATAACTTCACGAACTTTGTGTAAAACCACTAGTCAGTCACTAGGTGTTCTGCGCTCATGGGAAGAGCCATTCCACATACAAAACAGAACAGCATATTTTGATGTGTCATTTTCATAACCTGAACTGCAGGGATTTCTCAAGTTAAGCCACAGAATTTTTACCTTGCTGATGGCTTTGGAAACTGAAGCTGTAGGTGGCCTGTCAAGAACAGCAGCTTTCAGCAGGCTCAGGAGAAGACACAATGATGAGATGCTGTTCCCGGAACATTTGTTTTGGAATAACTTAACTATATGTGGCATTTCTTTGAGATGTGAAGAAATACGATGAATAGCACAGATCTTGCAAGGTTACTAGTGACTAAAAAACTGCAGAAGCCAAGTGGGCAGTTTCCCCCGAAACATCACTGAGCCTTTCTTCATGGATGCAGCGTTATCATAAAAGTAGGAGAAAAGCCTTAATTACCAGTGGTCAGTTGCTAAGTATTTTTTACATAGGCAAACTGACCAATGGAAATACAATTATGGAGTTCTGCACTGCCATTAAGAAGTAATGTTGATGCATATTACATGGTTTCTAGGCCTCGCATATTCACTGGCAGCGTTATATGCATGGTTCTTCTATTTGGAGGGATACAATATTCCTTTATTTGTGCTGTCCCCTGATTCAATCTCAAACCTCACAAAGAGAAACAAAAGTTCTTCCACTGTGTTCCAAGCATGACTGACCACCATGAGAAGTTCACCTATGTCCAGGTAACTATGCCTGGAAGAATTCACCATTCCAGATACAGGATTTTTCGGAAACTCACATCTATTTACTGTAATCAGCTAATCGCTATATAATCTCCTTAAAGAAATTCTACGTTGTCACAGCAGCTAAATAGGTTTTTGGGCAATTATAGCATGAAGAAACTACAATGGCTGAGTATCATCATTCTCCTTTCATTCTTGCAACAGTGCACTTCAGCTACTTTAATGCTTAAATAATTACACAGGATTGGGTCAGAATTTGTAACGCACGTTGTGGTGATTTCCTGTCCTTTTGCATGTTTCTAAGGTTAAAAAAATACTAAGAATATGTTTATGCCAGGCATAATTTTGTCCAAAGTTTCTGCCTAATAGCCCCTACAAAATAAATAAGGCATTCAACCTTGAAGGTTTTCTAATTCTGCATTAGGCTGTAGCATCTGCTGTTGTACTCAAGCAACATTATTTTAAATTGTAAAGATCAGATTAGCTTTAAGAAAAATACTGGTATTTTATCATTATTATACTATTACTGTTTAATTCTCTTATATCACTCTTCCAGCCCTTCCATCTTTTCCAATATGCAAGAACAAATTTGGCATATTTTTCCTAACAAATATTTCCTGCTACAACACTATAGAGATATGCTTGAAATTACCTCCTGGAAGATCTGCTCAAAATGAAGCATTAAGATTTGTCAATCTGTCATATGAGAAAAGGAAAACACATTCAGGGAACAAACACCTACAGAGATCCGTGGCTAATTTAGAGCCCATGATAGAAAAAGGTTGGCTATGCCATTACTTCCTATGGTATTTACAATTAATTTAACCTGATGCGAAGTGTACAAGTTTGACATCTGTTTCAGTTATGACTATTTTAAAACATAGTAAATACTGCCATCTAATGGTACCTGACTGTAAAACATGAGCTGACTGCTCATTCCAGCTAACACCAAACAAAATAAATAGCTTCACCTCAAAAGCATCACTGCGCATCACTTGCCCAAAAGCAAACAGTGCTGGACATGAGCCCCTCCTAAGCAGACCAGCCAAGGCGCTCTGCATCGCACTGAGCACTGCTGCTCATTCTAAGCAAAACTTTCTGAGTTATCTTAAAAGATCTCAAGCTTTTTCTGAACACAAACTGTTCCTGGAAATAATAAAGCCAGTTCACTCAGTCCTGTATCTAAACTCATTAACTCTGCTGGATCTGAGTTAGCTTTGACATGCATTTTTTTCTTACACTTACACAAATAGCTTACACTTGACTGAATCTGTAGATGTCATATTTTAATATTATTTAATAAGTGAAATGACACTAAAAATGAGTAATTACTTTACTGTTCCTGCTATTTTTGGCCTGAAGGTTCCAATTCTTTCCTGCCTCCCTTTAATGAAGGAGGCATTCTCAGTTTCCTTAAATTATGTTAAAGTGGTTTTACGTCTCTAATTATAGATTACATAAAGGATAAAATTAAAATACATCTCACAAAACAGACAAAAACATGTAAACACCTGAATTCTTTATTACAGAATCTAAAGCAGTCCTATTTTACTAACAATTAGGAGGCCATCACATTGCTTCACCTGTCCAAATTATACAGCAAAAAAAGTCAAAGTAACATTAATTGCTCTAATTAATTAAGTATAATGATGAAATTATATATACATTGATTTTGAAGATTTTCTGGAAATAATACCTCCTGCACAATTTCCTTTGATTTTAGTAATCATTGTCATCATGGTTTTCATACAGCGAATGATACAGAGAACAAGTTATATACAAATTTCAGGCACAGATACCTAAAGAACGTTTGCTAAATCGATTTAGGTGCATAAGTAAAGACAGCTCAAAAATTCCTAAGCATGAATAAATCCTGCCAAAGGCTCTAGGAGAAAGACAACATAAAAATTAGGGGTTAATTACATTTAACTGTCCTCTTGAGTAATTTCCTTTACAATAATTGCAGTAATTTCACTTTGCTACAATAACCGATTATTTTTCAAACCAAATATAAGGCAATATATTGCTACAATTAAGTATGTTACATTAAAATTTTCAATTAATTTGTACAGGCCAGGCTTTATCTCTAAAGACATACACATTGTTTTATAGTCTTATGTGCTTATTAATCATAATACAGTTATAATTGATCTTGCACAGATTTTTTCTATAAACACATAAATATCGAGTAATATAAAAAATAGCAAGTGTAAAAATTAACTCAATTGCTCTGGTAGCTGAGGGAAAAAAATTTCATGGTTTGATTTTCATTTAATATTTATGACAGTTGTTTAAATCTTACTTGTTTTGAGGAGCATTTGCAAAACCGAGCAATCACAATACTTAAAGGCTACCATAATTATTGTAAATTTAGAATAGTATGTTCTGGGATCAAAAGATTTTTTCAAACTGAAAATAACTGATATTAGTTTAATAAAAATGCTGCAGGCAGGGGCAATCCTATATCTCCGCATTATCACTATCTGTTTCAGCAATACCTTCATAAAATAAAGGGAGAGATATGGAAGATGTAGTCAGCGATTTATCTAGATTTCTACCATAATTTTCATTAAGCATTAACGCAGTTAGACCTTCCTTCTCATATATTGTTTCTCCAAAGACAGCACTGTTACAACGTTTAAGGCAGTGTAAGAAAGACGCAGGTTTCAAAGAACGCTGCATCAAATATCTTCTGAAGGCCCTTTGAATAACAAGAGCCGATACCTCTTCTTGTTTTCTTTTAAGGGTAGTAGTGATTGGCTTGTAGGAAACTTTAGACGGATTAGCAGCCATAAATTTTTCCTCCATGTGTAATTCAAGACCATCCAAATTCCCAGATTCTCCTAACACCCTTTTAGTGAAAGCAAGCAAGATATCCAAGCAGTGGATCTTATCTCCACTAACTATAGGAAGGTCCATTGATATGAGCTGAATCGTATTAGGCTTTGGAATGCGTAAGGGTTCTGCCAGAGCATCTGCAAAGTCTGAGAGAGCAGAATATTCAATAAACTGTGTTGCCTGAGGATCAAATTTTCCCCAGATTTCATAAAACATATCAAAGTCATCCTCACAGAGAGGATCTGTGCTTTCTTCAGTGGCAACACTGAAATTTTCTAAAATGACAGCTATGTACATATTTACAACAATGAGAAATGATATAATGATATAGCTTACAAAAAATATAATGCCTACCGTCTGATTTACACAACTAATATTTTTTCTGTTTGTTAAATTTAAGTTGGGAGCACACGAATCAGGATTGTTTAATAGCGGGCTCAAAAGACCATCCCAGCCAGCTGATGTTGTAATTTGGAAGAGACAGAGCATGCTACTATCAAAGGTTTGAAAGTTGAAAAGGTTATCAATCCCACCTTTCCAGCCAACGCAGGCAAAGTTTGTCATGCCCACAATAGCATAAATAAACATAACTAGAAAAAGCAGAAGACCAATGTTGAACAGAGCAGGAAGAGACATCAGTAATGCAAAAAGAAGAGTTCTAATTCCTCTAGCTTTTCGAATTAATCTCAGGATTCGGCTAATTCGCACCAAACGAAAAATTCTCATGAGTGTGGGAGAGAAGGAAGATTCTAAGGCTTCAGAGAGTCCAACACCTTTGAAAAAAAAAAAAAGAAAAGAAAATTTTGTGAAACCGTATCAGTGAAAATTCCACGTTTATGCAAATTTTTTTATATACTGTGCTTCAGATGTTAAAAGTAATACTGATCACACTATCCTGCTAATAGCAAAATACATTATCAGTACTGTAAATGCTTATACAAGAGCTTAGGGAAAAAAAAAAAAACAAAATAGAATAACTTTAAATGTTAAAGAAGTATCCCGATTATGTACAGACCTACTCTGGAGTTTTTCCTAACACAAAGTCCTTACAAAGCAGTATCCTTTTGTAAAATACTCCTGTTAAGGAAGAAGAACATGCTCTGCTATCCTCTAATTTCTGTAATTTGGAGGATAAAACTACTTACTACTCAAGTATTTTAAAAACTCCTTTATAACCCATTCAAATCCTGCGCTAGAAGCTATGTGGCTTGCACATCAATTTTAATATAATCTAGGAGCTTTCTGATTGCTGCTACAGGCCGCAGTCACATGATAAGCGTGAGACTTTCATTAATGCTTGATATTTGAATGAGATCAGAAAACAGCAGGACGAAAATATAGGAAAACTGTTTTTCACTATTAGTCCTCCATCACAGCTCATTCTATGATCCTATTACCAAATGAACCGTACATTCAGCAACACAGTAGTAATATAAATGACTACAAGCAGAAGACTTAAGAAGAAGTCTGAGTTTCATAGGATAGCACACGAATACAGTTCTTAAGGAGAAAGCAGAGAACTCAGATTAATTTTTCTTCTCAGTCTTTATTCTATGATATGCCTTAACTTTGAGTAGGAAGCACAAACCAAAGAAACTGTATGAGAAACAAAAACTATATATGACCCTTTTGGGAGGTCAAATATACCCTTTTTGGATAGATAAACACCTAGTCTAATTTGAAAAACAAAAATGAGCCTGTTTTAATAACACTTTCAACATCCACAAATAGTGGCCCAGATTTAGAAAGATGGTAGGAAACTAAATTTTCCTGAACTTTCCAGCTCAACCCTGAGAAACTGACTTATTAAAAGAAAGCTATTGGAAATGGAATAAATGTTTCCCATTTTTCAAACAAATGTATTTTAAACCAAACTTATTTGCACTGTGAAAAACCATAGTTCATCTGATTACATGTAAACTGAAGGTATAAAAACACTATGACTACTGTACAATGACTTAGAAAAGATGATGCAACTGCATTAAATTAAATTGGTATTCTGTTATCTACTCAATAAAAAGTCACACTTTTCTAAGAAAAAAAGTGAAAACTATCCATTTATCTTTTCGTACTCTACAAAAATACAAGGGAACATAATACATAAGGAAGAAATTACTTACAAAATTTGGAAAAGTGCAGTGGATCTAGAATTTGTCTATCTAATATATATAAATGGTTATTTCATATTGATTTTTGGCTTAGTATTGGTAAGACACATTATCTACTCTAGTAACAGTTTATACTTACTAATTAGTGAAAGGATCACGACACCTAGGTCAAATAAGTTCCAGCCACTGGCAAAGTAGTAATGTCTTAGGGCCAGTATTTTTATGATACATTCCCCAGCAAATACGGCCACAAAAAAGCAGTTGATATTATTAAGAACTTTCTTGATGTCTTTATTCTCATTTTCTACCATCATAACAACCATATTTAGACAGATGAGAACCACAACAGTAATGTCAAATGCTTTGTGTGATACAATATCAAAAAGAAATCCTTGGAACACATTCTGTTGAGAGAGATAAGAACTGATTAATGCTACTTTTAAGATCCAGTCTAGATTCAAATATTAATCAGTAACTTGTGCCTAGGAGGAGAATTTAAGAGAATACAAAATTAACAATAAGCAACTGAAAGCATTTTTAGGTGATTCCTTTAGATACTCAAAAGAAAATACTCAGAACCTGTTCCGATTATTTTCAGGTATTATGCAATCATGTTTCTTAAAAATTGTACAACAGGAAAACATTTTGAGTACATTGTGATTGCTCCTTTTATACAAGCACTTATTGAAGCAAATATTCTAGTATAAGCAATTCTCATTAAAAAATTATACAAGAAAAACTGAACAGTTAATATGTGAATTCAAGCTTGGAATTAAATTTAAGAAACTGTAAGAATTAAAGCATAAGACTATTTAAAAGTAAGTAACAGCCACTGGAAACATACTACTCACTACTCATTCTCTCTTGCAATAATCTAATCTAGTTGCAGAAGCAATATCATGCAACTTAAGTAATCAAGATCATCTTACAAATAGTAAATACTCAATACAATGTTTTTACAAATATTGAACAGGCTGTAAATTTGAATAGACTTAAATAGGCTGTAAATTGTGTTTAATTAATACCTAGCATAGAGACTACATTAGATGAAATTAAGAAAAAGGGAGTAAACTGTAAAAATACTGTATGTAATAATGAAGATCATGAGCTCTTATGTGTATTTTACTTTTATGTGTCTATTCAGATGACTGACTGCTTGGTTTAAATATGATCACCATCTATAAGTCTTCTATTATGTTCACTTCAGAATGGTCTCACCAGTGGTCTTGGGATGGGTTTTTGAGGTTTCTTGGATCCAAGCTTTCTTAGTGCATTATAGTACTTTCTCTGTTCCTCAGTCAAAAATAGATCTTTTCCACCTAAGTATAGGGAAAGAATAGGGTTGTTCAATTTAAATTTAAGCAGTCAGTTAAAGAAACACCAGCACATTCGTTTAAAAAAGTAACTTACAGCTGTCGTAAGTATAACCTAAGATAGCATAGTGACAAAATGTTTACTTGGTATTTTTCCTTTTTCTCCTGTTCTTCGAAAAGATGTACTCTAAAGAGCTAGATCAGGTTTGATCTTGTATGTCTAGCCCTGTGAAAGCTCCTTAGTCCATCTCCTCAACCACGAAAGCCTTGCTAAAGTTTTTATAAATCCATTTCATTTTTTTTTAAATTACATTATAGACTGAATTAAGTACTTTTAATTTATGTTTTGAGGAAAGGTGGAGTATATGGTCGGGTTAAAAAGTAAATTGAGGATTATGGATAAGCACTTTGGGACCAGTTTCTCTGAGGTTCCTTTACAATGAATTTCTAGTCCTCATTCTATTACCATCTACTCCATCCGTATTACTCCACAATCACTTTGAACCATTCATGAGTTCATTGCATGAGTTCATATTCATGAGCAGCTTCTTTCAATCATCATAAAAGCATTAAAAATGATCAGCATTTTGTAACACAAATATGTTCAGTAATGTATTTGTGCTTTGAATGACTCTAGCAAGACCTCTGAAAATGCAATTTAATCTCACTATAGTGAACCACAGTGAAAATCTCCAAGAAGCAGCAGAGATGGAAAAAAAGTACACTTAGAGCATATATTGAGAAAAGAAGAAAAAATCATCTACATCAGCTTCTGATACATGTTTAGACTAATCAGCTACTTACTTTGTTCCTATTTGTTGGAACTTTTATATAAAAAAGATTGTATTAAATTAAAGTTGGACTCTTGTTCTTCAACCCCTACATATCATTTTTCTGTATAAATGCAGAGAGCAGGAGAATTTCTTGTGTGCCTTATTGCTATCTATTTTTGCAGCAGACAGTAGCTCTTTAACACTTGGTGTATAATTCAACCTGTGGAAATAACTATGGAGAGTCTGTCTTCCAGATGTGCACCTTGAAATTGGAAACCTCCTGCTGTTAGGTTTTTGTGAGTATTTCTTTTAATGGGCAAGTTGCTTATTTAAGACTTTCAAAAGTGAACTGATTGACTCAATATCCCATTTTAAATCCCTAAATGAACCAGGGAGAGAACTCAATCAAAAAATAAGCTTGATAATAAATAGTCTTTTGATGCTTTGCATTATCTTCCAGCCTGAAGAAGCTGAAGTATACTCGGGAAGGTTGACCTTTGCTTTTCTCTGACTGTGTCTTCCATTCCAAGATTGTCTCCCATTTGTTCTTGAATATAAAGAATTGGCAATCTAACAGTTATGAGGAGGAAAGCAGAAGTAGTCAGTGCTTCAAGTGCTTTAAGAAGCCTTTAATTTTATAGATGGCCTCATCTTGGGGACACAGCTTGAATCTAATAGCAGAAATTTATACAAGCCCAGTAAGTTAATCTGTACAGAGTTTTTAATTGCAGATTGAATTTTTAAAGTTTAGCTAGCTTTGCAAGATGTTCCTATTAGAAGGATCTTTTCAAGTTTCTTTGCTAGGAAAGCAGTAGCTACCTCTGTTATTAGCAGTCATGATTTTTGATCATCCTTAACACTTTTTTTAGGTGTTTATTCTCAGATAAAAAGGTTCTTCAAAAAAGAAAGAAAGAATTTCACTGTCCTGTAGCAAAATCTAACTTTTTTGGGGGGGTGGGGGGGGGGCAGAGAGGGTGGATTTTTCTTCCCTAAAACTACTCTCTCCCTTCTCCCTTTTCTCCTACTCAATTAAGGGCTTGGCATGAAAATAGGATTTACAAGTGAATTGCTAAAAGCTCAGAAGAATAGTGGGCACTGACTAAGAATGTGCTAGCTAGGAGATTTTTATTTTCTCTCTTTAAAACTTTTAGATAAATTTTTAATCTAAATACTATTTTAAATTCCTCCAGTGAAAATGTTATCCAAAAATGTTAGATATTTAGATGTCAAAGTAGCATGCACTTGATACAAATGGGATTACAAGAGACCCTGAATTAGTTCATGTAGTACTTATCTTTTTCCTTTGTTGGTTAAAATTGCTGACAACCACTCCAATGAAAAGGTTCAGCATGAAGAAAGATCCAAAGACAATGAAAATCACAAAATAAATATACATGCTTAAGAAGCATTCAAATTTGGGCTGTTCATCTATCTGTCAAAAGCAAAAAACAAAATGAGAAAACAATGTTGGTAAGAATTGAATAAAACTAACTTTGGCATTTCTAATTTATAATAACAGAACTTTTTATCATCAGAAGGGCCAGATTATTCTTAAACCTTTAAACTTTTATTTACATATACAAGTTACATATACAAGGAAGACATATAGCTAAATGTAGGTCTAGCAAACTCTTAAGCTTAAGTAGTATATAAATCAGTTCTAATCAGAAGTGATGCTGTGGGTGCCTAGATTAGCAAATCAACTTAGGCTAAACTATTCTGTTGAACTATCATACACATGACAAGATGCCTTTCTAAAAAGTCAGCTCACTATGATCAACTGTACAAGCAACAATCTCATTTTTAATTATTAGCTTCTATATGTAAGCATATAGTGCTTGAAGAAATAAGGAAAAGGCAAATGAATGAGAAAATTGTGACTAAATCAAACATACAGAAATTAAAACACATAGAATTTTACTTAGTAAGACAGTGAGAAACAGCACATGGAAATAGGGAACGTAAGTAAGTATACCAAATACAGGGATGAAAATCTGCAGAAATAACTGTTAAACATGAAGGCAGGTTCATTGTCACTGTACGCATTTTAAAAAGAAGGAAATTTGTTGCAGAGGCACAGTCCCTCCAGGACCTTTCTCTGAACTCTATTCCCAACACAAACTTGTAAAAAATATTTTAGACTTTTGCCCTTAATAATCTTGATATAGTAGGTTTTTGTATGGAGTACTCTATTTTAATTACATTTTCTTTAGTCTAATTTCCAGTTATTCGTTGTTTAAAGGGCTATTGGTGCACTGACCTGTTCGCTCATATTTCTGAACTGACATTGCAGAAGAAACTGGAAAATAATCATACAGATAAAAAAAGAGAAAAAGGGAAAAGAAAAATTCATTTTAGTGATGTACCTGACGTGAATCCACTGCTGCATACATAATGTCCATCCAACCTTTAAAGGTTGCCTGAAAAAAAAATTAGATTATTAAGCTTATTTTCACTAAAATAAAAATTTTAAAGCTTAAAATTAAGATTAGGTAAAGCAAATACAAATGTGTTAAAATTTGTGCAAAAGTGAGCAATGTGCTATTAAAAAAAATGCATCACTTTTGAAGATCTCTTTGGAAGTATGGCTCTCTAGAGGTTAATTAACAGTCAAAAATAATATTATTTCCTGTAAAAAATGTAATGTAGGATGTAGAGAAAAGAATTACATCTAGATAACATACTGGGATAACAGGCATCAGGGAAAAATAGCCTTCCCCCTTATTTTGTTATTGGGAAGATCAATACCTTAGCATCCAAATATTTCATGACTTACATAATAAGAAAACACAGAGTTATAAAGAAATTGAATTATGTATTTTCTCTCTCATCCCGTCTGGGACTCATTTTTACTCTAAAGAAAATAAGAATTTTAAATTCAGTAACATGCAGATTACTTCAGGCTTAGCATGCTTACCAAAATTCAAAGCAAACTGAAAAGGCATGAAACAAAGTGCTTTATTTTAACACAAAGCTCCACGTGCTTATGTGTTATTCAGGAGGAATTGAGCGGTTCATATATAAAAAATATATATATGTAAGTTAAAAAAAAAACATTTTTAGTAAGATAAATACAAGTAATAGTGGTGTTCTATGGCAGGAATGCTTAACACATTTTCTTGAAGAAAACAAAACTATGATTTTTTTTTTTTTTTTTTTTTTTTTTTGAAATTACCACTTCAAGAAGAGCCAAGTATCCCATTCCAACATGATCAAAGTTTACAAGACCATTCTCCCAGGCTCCATTGTAGGCGTCACAATCATTTCTGTTATTAATTAGACTGATATTTCCAGCCTTGAGTGTGCATTTCCAAAATTTCTTTCCAAGCAGTTGTACTCCTATGATGTTAAATAGGAGCCAGAAGACAATACAGACGAGCAAAACGTTCACGATTGAGGGGATAGCTCCCAAGAGTGCATTCACAACAACCTTAAATAGATGAAACGAATGAAAAGACTGCATGAACTATAAGCATTCAATAGAACACCTTTCTAGAAAACTACTTTTAAGAACTTATTTTTTCTTATTCTGTATCTATAGCAGATTCTCACACATAGAAACTAGTACATGGCCAATTTAAAGACAGCTTCTGCTTAACTTCAAGCTTGTTTTAACATGTAATTCCATGGAAGTAATTTGCCATTTTGTGGAAGGAATTAAAGCAGCTGGCAACTAGAATCCTCCTTGGATAGAAGAAATATATATAAAAAATGAGTCTGTAGCAACTATGGATCTAAAAAGCAGGTATAGAGGAATGGGTAACATGACCTACATTTACCATATTGCCACAAATAACCTCTAACGTTTTATCTTGGAGGAGTTTTGTAAAAAAGAGAAACAAATTGCCCTCGATAACAAAGGAAACCTAATCTGATAAGTGTTTGTAGTTAAATGTACACAGTAGATGAAGTAGAGAAGTTTAGTTTCCAAAGAAGACTGAGTAATTTTGGTCCTTACTTTTTTTTAAAAAAGGTTCTTTTCACTACTCTCTGATATTACAGTGGGATGTGCTGAATGTCTCTCTGGAGATGTTTCATTGCTCTCATTCTGAAAAGACTCTGAGCTTTTTATCCTGGGCTAGGATAATATACATATACCAGAAACACAGAATAACGCATGCTGGAAGTTCACCTCTGGAGTTCATTTCTTCCAATTCCCTGCTCAAAGTAGGGTCAACCTTGACAAGTTAGTTAGGGATTTGTCCAAGAGAATTTTGAATTTCTCCAATGATGGAAATTCAACAACCTCTCTAGGCAACCCACTCTAATTTTATCCACAGTCACTGTGTTTTATTTCTCTCCAATATCTAATCAGTATATTCCTTATTGCCAACTCAAGTCTGTTGCCTCTTACTTTATCACTGTGGACCTATGAGAAAAGTCTAGTTTTATCACTTCTGTAACCTCCTGCTCAGTAGTTACGGACAACAATTAGATCCCCCCTCCTCGCCCTTAACCTTCTCTTCTTCACACAGAACAAGTGCAAGTCTCTCATTCTCTCCTCTCCAGCTCCCTAATCATCTTGTTGGACTTCCATTGGTCTCTCTGTAGTATGTTAGTATCTTATACTGGAGAACCCAAAAACTATACTCAGCAACCCAGATTCAGTCTCACAAGTGCCAAAGAGGAGAAAAGCCAATTGCCTTGATACGCTGGTTAGACCTGTAAGAATTGTAGAATAAGAACTGTAGAACCGTAGAATCGGAATTGTTGGAAAAGCCCAGTATATGATAGGCTGTCTTTGTTGCAAGAGTGTCTACTGACTCATGCTCAACTTGCTGTCCATCCCAGATCCTCTCCTGCAAAGCCTCTCATTATCCAACGCGCCCTCAGTCCGTAGATCACATGTGATGGTTCTGGTTCAGGCGCAGGACTTTCTATCTGTTTTTGCTGAACTTCATGAGATTTCTGCAACCTGTACCTCCAGTTTGTCAAGGTCTCACTGTACAGCAGCCCTGCCCCCCAGTGTATTAATGCTGGCATCATCTATGAACTTTTTGAGGGTAAAATCTATCCCCCAGTTCTGCTTGTAAATATTGTTAAACAGTATTGGCCCTAGTACTCACCCCTGTGAGATGCCACTAGTAACAAGCAGCCAGTTGGTCTTCAAATTGTTGATACTTTGAATCTGGCAGTTCAGCCAGGTTTCTACCTATCTTGTAGTCCACCTATTCAAAACACATCCAGCTGGTATGAAAACATGAGTGGCTCTTCCCTCATGCACAGAGCCACTCATCTCATCATAGAAGAAAATTAGGTTTATGAGGCAAGAATTGCCCTTTGAAAATCCATGCTGGTTGTTCTTAATCAAGTTCTTGTCCAGGAAGCCATGGCTTCTGTATCCTTCCTAGGGCCTGAGGTTAGCACCTCAGCATACTCTATGATCTAAAACAGGTCAGGTGAATTGCATAATAGCACTTTCTGTTTCTCCACGTTGACTTTAAAGATTCACGATAACCTGTTCGGAGCAAGATGCTTGCAATTTTTAAAGGTACATTAAATGAATCCTCGCTCCTACTAAGAAAATTCCACCCTATTTAAGCATGCAAATGATTGATAAGACTTGGAACCTGTTATCTTTTAAATCTACCGTGGATAACCTGAAATCTGTCATGTGAGCAGGGAGTCTGACTAGAGAAAACTATCGAGAAGAGTAGATACAGTTACAGCAGTCTAAAGAAAGGGAGTTATGAAAAGGAGTTTTAAACAAAATGAATAGGCTCAGCTGAAGCAAAGACCTACTGAATCAATTTTTCCAGGTTCCAACTTTCTGCCTCATGCAATGAGAAAAAATTGAAAAAAGATTGCAGTCACTACCCTTCTTATGCCATTAATATTGATATCTTGTATAACTTTCACAGTATGGTGGGTTTCCTCCTCATATTAAAACTCTTTTATGTGAGTTCATTCTATGTTTATACATACAGCATCTATTCTAAGTTATTAAAAGCAGATCCTATTTTTTTTCAAGCAAGTTCATTTTTTTCAGAAGAATTTTCCATGCCTAAGTTAAAATAAAAAACTAGGTTTTAGAAAAGTACATTTCCCCCAAAAATTTTTGTTTTAATGGGTTCTACACAGTCCATTGAAACTGTGGAAATATGGAAGAACATTGGGTTGACATTAAATTATAATTTTCTTTTTTTACTTGTATCTGTAAATTTCTGTGAAAGTGTTTTGAAACTAACCACCATATAACGCAAGTAGAAAATATGAATCATTTCAACATTATTTCACATCCCAAACTACAGAATCAAACTATATTTTCCATAAGAACTTCAAATGAAGCTATTATGAAATACACGTACACACATACACACACACACAAATATCCTTACCTTAATCCCTTCAAATCTAGATAAAGCTCGTAGAGGCCTCAAGGCTCTGAGTGTTCGCAGAGATTTCAAGGCACTGCCATGGGAACAAAGTGACATGTCTTTGGAAACAGACTTCAGCCCCCAGGAAACAAATGAAAGCTGTGTTGGTTGAAGTAAAATTAAGATTATTAAATGGCATATAAACGTTTATTTAGCTTGTGTCAGAAGACAAGCACATGCTGAATGTTACATTATTTTTGACCACTAATTCAAATTTATTGTAATATAGTTTTACTTTGTTCTGATATTTTTTGAATAATGGCATTCTTTTATTCCAATCAATGCACTTCTTTTTTTTCCACAATTATTTTATATAGTATCTGAAAATGTTAGTATAACAATCAAATTAGTAACTATGATGATTTCAAAGACTACAAGGCCAGAAAAGATTATTCTCGTAAATTAGCATAATTTTCTGTATATAACTGGTCTCAGCAGTGTTTCCAGTAATTCCTTATCATGACTATAACTTAAGATGGTAAGGTGGAAATAGAAGCTATCAAAAAAAACATGTAATCATGATTTCTAATCTTCACATGACAGGAAATGAACAAAAAAATCAGTAAATGGTTTGAATAATTAGCTTTTTTCATTGTTTGTAATTTCCATACTTTTTCCTATTTGAATCTGTTGTCTCACTGTGTAGCCATTGGGTATTTTCATGTTCTTAACCTGTTTTACTCAGGACTGCTGTTAAACATATAGGGCTATTGCTAGAGTAATGCTATTTATCCTTTTAAAATTGTCTTAGTATTAGATTTTTATGTTGAAGCATTGAGTACTTCAAAACTCTCAATTCTAACAATCCAGACAGCTTATGAAACAGCTACCTGCTCATTCCTGGAAGTCAGCTATTTGGATATTCTTACTTTAAGATATTTAGCCTCAGTATCTCCCAAGTGCATTGTTGACAAATAAAAAACCATTTCATTATGATCTGACAAGACTACATTATTTAACTTTTTCTGAATCCAGAATATACATACTGAGGGTTGAACTAGATGATCCCTTCCAACCAGTCCCTTCCAACCTTACCATTCTATGAACATCTATATGTATGTATGTATATATATATATATATATATGTATGTATATATATATTGAATACTGTATGACTTCTATCTCACTGTTGATCATTTCACCATTTCTCTTTATGTTACCATTTCTTCTGTTGCAGAACAAAATATACATTCTTATCTCCTTAACTCTCTGGCGCATGTTTTTTCCAACAATACTTTAATATTCCCTTTACCATCTAAATTTCTTCTTTTTCAAGTAAATAATTGTTTTTTTTTTTAACTACTGAAGCTGCCAGCAAATTCACGTGCCTATGTTACTTGATGTATCTTAGTTTCATTTTTGATTGCTAATTGCATTCTCTCTATGCTAGAAAAGGTTTTTATAACCAACACACTCCTCAGTGACAGTGATATTTAGCAAAATTTTCTTAAGCAACTTCTAATTATTACCTATAATTTCATTTACATTTTTCCCTCACTTTCTTTTGATTACAATTATTTTCAGCTTTTGGAAACTTTTACATTTGCATTTATTCATAATCTGATTATACATGGAGTTGTCCCTATAGTAAAATCTCAAAATTCAGGACATAAGACAGGTTCAATATAATACTTACACATACAATGATGAAGTCAAGCCAACACCAGGCATTTGTGAAATAAGCTTGGAAGCCATAAGCCACCCATTTCAGAAGCATCTCCATAAAAAAGATGTAAGCAAATATTTTATCAGCATATTCTAGGACCATTTTAACATTTTTTCTTTTCTCAAGGTAAATGTCTTCAAATGCCTGGAATTTCAGAATTCAGTTATAAAACTGTTCAGTATTTTGGGGGTAAATTATTTTCAAATGGTACAAGAACATACAGTTTGGTTTATTATAACAATTTCACAATAAATTATAGGAAATTTCCACTTAGTTTTTATATTTAGAAGCTGAAAACTAAACTGTGAAAAAAACAGTCTCATTTTCAGATTGGTTGAAAAGCACATACTTTGGGTTGCTGTGGTGTGTCCACAGTGCTTAGAAAGATGTTGTTTATTCAGGCATTATAGCAGAGCTGATTTGTTCTCCTGAATCAATGACATGCTAAGCCCTATCTAACAAGTCACTGATAAAAGGGAGTAGGAGCATAAGCAGGTATTTAGAACTAGTGAGACTTGAATTAATTAAAATTCACACAAAATCACTGCTGTGTTTCTGTTTTATATTCCTACTGACAAAACAGGGAGCAGAGTCACTGCTATGCGTAATTACCACCAAGCTGGCAGGATCTGCACACTCCTGCTTTGTACTGCAAGTAATATCATTTCTGGAGCTATGTGGTCCTTGAAGCAGTGGCCATTCAGTTTTGCTAAAAGATAAATGTCTACAGAACAAAGATGTCACAGTATCCACAGAATTGGTAATTCAACGATAGGAAATTGAGAACTCACTGTATTCGCATACAAAACCTTATTTACCATTTCCTATTCTTTTTTTCTGAGAAACCTTGACAATTCGCGCTGCCTCTTTCTCCGCTTAACCTTGGCAACCCAAGGTCTTGTTATCTTGATCTACATCCATTAATCAACCCACCCATTCATTAGTTGAGATGCTCTTTCAATCTTCTAATTACTAAACTCTTCCCTTGCTCTGAATGCTTACCATGTCTCTTTCCCATGCATTTTTTCTGTGATACCATCTCATTTAACTTACTTCATTATGGGTAGTTCAGGAAATATCGCATCATCAAAAAATTTCATAAATAAACAGCAAGTAGAATATTTTTGCTGGATGGCAACAGCTTGTTAGTAACATGAAAGTTCTCAGTGCCACAATAAATCTTTGATGAATAGAAATCATTATTATTTTGTACGTGTATACTGACTATTTTTGTTTTCAAAATGGCTAGGTCCCACAGTACAGTAAAAAAATCACTCCATCTAACAGAGGAGCACTCACTGGAATCCCAGAAACTTCCTATGGAGCTTTTTGCCATGGAAAGTTTAAAGTAGAAAGTTCAAATTTACAGTTCATTGTTCAACCTAAAACTAATGTGCACAGAATAAATTTTACTGGGAAAATTCTCATATCTACCACATACTGATTTTCAAACTAGTTGGTTATATTCTTTCTACATGATATATTTTTTTATTACAGAAATTACTTTCATTAGACTTAGTTAATATGTTTGCACATATCAAATAAAAAATTTCTTATTCTTCAGTAAAAATAGATATAATTGGAATTGTAATTAAATATTAAGTCACCCCACCAGTTTACAGACATCTTCAGTTTTAGATTCTGATAATCTTGAATGATTTTAAATCTATTGTTAATGTGTAGTTAATTTGTTTTATAAATTTGGAGGTACATCTATTTTTTAAGCTTTCCTAAGTAATTTCAGACTCTGGCTTAGCCTCTTAATTAAGCAAACAAAGTAGTTCCACGAAGAACTATCAAGAAGCCAATAATTCCATACATTTAAATATCATGCTACTTCTCCAATTGGGGAAAGCCTTACAGCTTGCAAGGGATAAGTTTATTATACTTTTATCTATCCTTGGAGAACGGGACATGAAAGAGGAAGAGAAGAAATAAATGAAATAGAGTAATATGATTCTTTTACTTTACTTCTACTCCTTAGTTCAAAGTTTAAGAGATTGAATTAAATTTACCAGTGCTGCACTGCTCAATATTATCATGAAAATGATAAAATTTTCAAACCAGCTATGTTTAACAATTTTGTAGCAGGTTTTTCTAAATTTCCACCAAGTGCTTCCTGGAAACTTAGTGATATCCACTACACAACATGGAAAACATTGGATACAACCTGAAAAGAAAAAGAACAACATATTGATTCCATAGAAAATATGGAGCTATGGAATGTTAAAAAACGTGCAAGACATCTTAAAATGAGCTTCTGTGGCATATATAAAGAAGGTGCTGTTTTACCCAAGTGGTAGTGCTGCTGTGGATAGAAAAGACAAAATTTGCAGGCAGAAGTAATTTCTTTTAACAGATAATTCATGCTTGGAAAAAGCAAAAAATGTTTCTATGCTCTGACCCTTCTGCAGGGATTTCATCTAAAAAGCTATTACTTCTATTTACAAAACTTGCTGGTTTTATTCTCCGCATTTTTTTTTTTTTTTTTGAAAATAAATATTCCCTTTCCAGTACTTTAGTGAATTATCGTTTTCACTGATTACATCACTCGTTAGCACTGCAGAAATATTATTGCAAAATTCTCTGTTCACTGTCTTCCATCAGATACACACTTCTTTACTTGTAAAGTCAACAGGATTTAACCATTAAAGTCAACGCAATCTGAGGAGCCATTTAGGTGATCAAACGTAGGTGTCTGCTTTAGGATGAACAGTACAGTCCTCTGAATTTCATTAGCTCTATTGACTGCACATTCATTCACTACACTGGCAGCTCAAACATATTCAGTTGTCTAAACATTGGAGTCAAGTGCCATTTAAGATACTAGGTGTCCAGATACATATGCTGGCTGATCTCCAACTGCCCCTTCAGAAGTGCTTTACGTGCTCTAGCTCATATATAGACACCTTCACTCTGGTATCTTAATACAAGACTGCATCACACTCCAAGGATGGGATTTAGTGGCCTAAATACTGGTGTTCGGTGTTATTTCAGACCCTTTGGGATATCCTACAGCTCCCGAGTCAGTTCTGCTAGCTCAATGCAGTCGTCTTCAGTATTTGCAGGATCTCACAGCATACTAAAAGCCAATGTTCAGGCATCAGAATCTTGCTCCGATTGTACGCCGGTATCATATATATTTGCCTGAGTTTTTATGTATATAAAAAAAGTGTCTCATGCAAACAGTTTCTGCCAATTTAGAAATGTCACAAAGAAAGACCTTTGAATACCACCTTATTTGTTGTCATTGTGATAAATAACAGATTCTTACCTTCTCCAAGACAGTCTTTAGGTATCTGTGGCTTTTTATCTTGGGAAAGCATCTCCACAGGAATAACTGGATCCACAGTGCTGGCTTCAGAATAACTGCCAACATCAAGTTTCTGCACAGGACAAGAACAAATAAGAGAATTTATTCATTTTTCCATAATAAGGCTACCAGATTTAAAATAAATTGAACTTACAAAAAAAGGAAAAAAAATATCTGTAGGGAATAAATCATCTCAATGGTGCTGAATTGCCAAAATAAAGTCACAAATAATAGAGCTGTTCCCTATTCATTGATTGCATGGCTCTTTTTTGATAAGTTCCTTTCTTTTGACTTCTGGATTTCTACATCGGTCTTCTAGGCAGGGAGAAAAAAATTTTAGAAGAGTTTTAATTAGGCTACAAACATACTAAGGTTTATGGAAAGAATTTCTAGAATCTTTTGCTGAAATGTGTTGCTTCCATGTCCCCTAAGGATATGATCCCTCACGTTCTGCTGGCACAAAGCCATCTCAGTGGTGAAAAGGTGGGTGTCCTTAGGACCAGTTCTTTAACCTGATTGGTATCAAGCATACAGGCTCGAAAATGTGGACTGCACTGATATGCTGGGCTCTTGTCCACTTTCTTACAAGAAAGGAGGGAAGGTTGTAAAAAAAAATCCATAAATATGTTTATAGCACGTGCAACACATCTTAAAAAAAAGAGAAGCTGCTTATTAAGAATCAAAATTAGGTAAATGTGTAGTCATGTACCTTCATACAGGTACAACCACACTAGGTGTGCACATGCACTCCATCACTTCAGACTAGAGAGAGATTTTAACTTTTCCTTTGGCAGTCCGTATAGTGGGAGTGCTCAGGCTTCACCTTGTCTCATGCCATTCCAATTTCCTTTTCTTTTGCAGAGATACAGACCACATCTGAAAAGGCTTTAAGAGAGGAAAGGTTGGAAGGAAAAAAATGCGCAAGCACTGTATTTTGAGGAACTCTAGTCGTTCATAAGTAACCTACGTATCTATAAAACCAAATGGAACAGGGGAAACATTAAAAAAGAAAAAAGCAATCTTTCAGCTAAGAAGTATAAGTGCCCTGTATGATGTGGAAGGGGGTGGCATGAGGATAAGAATGAGAAGTCAGGGTAAGGGAGGATTGCCTCTTTTGACTACCATGTTGACTTACGCTAACTTAAGGTCACAGAAAACCTTCAGCATACAGAAAAATGTAATGGTTTAAATTTATGGATATTTTAATATTTTAAACTTATTCCTAATATAACAAAATACTGTAATTTAGATTAAATAAAAGTTTACGCAATTGTATCTGAAAACCATTTAATATTAAAGTTTGGTTTTTGAAGGTAGTAATTCAGAGACTCATTGAACTTCTATTTAATTTCCTGGGTCACATGGAGATGAACCACGATTCTTCATCTTTTTTAACATGGAAATGTATCGTATTAGAATAAACTAAGTTTCTAGATCAGAAAACATATGGTTGCTTTGGGAACCATTTCAAGAAAACGAAACTTTTGCATCCCAGGTTGACAGCAAAAGCAGTTATCTATAAAAATGAATAGCACATTCTAGATACATTTCAAGAAAGTATGCTTCTTGACTAATTCCTTTTGACTCACTTTGTTCAAAATCATATATCAAGTTATACTAGTAGCCATGGATGTTTGTGAGACAAAGTTCCACATTCTAAAATATTATTTACTTTCAAAAGATGCACTGTATTCCACATTGATTATAGCTTACACTGTTTGCAAACATCTTTGTCCTTTCGTTGGTGAATGAGAGAACCACTGGAACAATTTTCATGTCTAACATATTCATAAAAATAGAAATTATGCCTACCTCTTTCTGCTCTTTATTTTGTTGTGTTTCTGAAGAAACAGTCATGATTTCTGAAGTCTCAGATAACTGACTGCAGTCACTTGAAGTTATGCACCACTCTCTATGTCTTAATTGGTCTCCCTGAATGAAATAATGCAAAAAGTTTAAACATTTTTTTCAAGAGTCATTCTTACAGCCAAATTTCTTTAACAGAACCCAAAGCATACAAAAAAAAATCAAAATATTTTTCTTTTCATAGAAAATGAAACAAATATCCCTTAAAAAGCTGGTAAAAGAATGGTTTCTTCCTCAATTTCAAATACTGCAGTCCTCTTGTGACCAAAAACATAGGAAGTGGATTCTAGTAGTCCACCTACACACTGGCCATATGACAATTCAACCAAAAATAGTGTCTGCTTTTGACATTTCACGTAATGCTAGGTTACTGTGCACTTTTTGCCTAAGTACCTGCTCTGACTGATTTAGAGTGTGTTGATACTATGATCATAACATGTGACCGACATTCATAAAATACCACCTTAAACAAGATAATCTAGGTAGTACAGTCGTCACAGCATGGGGCTCCACCTGAGCTCAATGCTCACATATATACATAGCTATCTGTATTCATGCATAGCTGCTCCGAATATGCATACATTAGCTGAAACTGCCTCTCTGAATCACATCGTAGGCAACACCATTTGCTTTTACCAATGAAGAAAAAAAAGCACTACCTGCAACATCTCATAATAGCTCACACCTACTTGAATGTGGGGTAGGAGAAATAAATGTAAATGGACAAATGACTTAAACGAAACTCATAAGCTATTTTTCGTAAGAGGTTTTGTATCTTGCACCTGCAAAGAAGCTCATTCTTCTTCTGATGCACGAAGAAGCTTCTATTAGTACATCCTTTATATGTAAGTCTGAGTGCGGGTTAATAACAGTTTTTTGTTCGCTTCCTAACAAAAATTGCAAGAAATTTTATTGGAGCTGGTCACTTGTTAGTACCACCACCTACTTGGGCTCCTTGTCTCCTGAGGTGAGCTGAAACTATTGCTGGATGTTTACTTATCTGTGGTACTGTTGATAGGCTGAAAGCTATCACTCTTACCTTCCAAAAGCAAGAATATTTATAAGAAAATAAGCATCTCAGAGAATGGCCAAATGACTCTGAATTCAAATGCCTTCATGAAGACATATCATTGATAGGTACACACAAATCAGCATTCCGCTCCTGTCTAGGCAATCACATCACATATAATAAAAGCAATGATGCTGTCACGAACAGAATTTCATTAAGACACACTATCTTTCTCAAAGGAAAGTAATCAGGTAAAATTCCATTTTATTAAAAGTATTTCACATCATTAAAAGTAATAAAAGAAACAAAAATAGAGTAAAGAAAAAAATAGTCCAGAAAGCAAGAAGGGAGAAAACATGAAGTGCAAAAGCAGGAGACATACAAGTAACACAGACATGCAGCAAGGGACACTGCGTGCAGCGAGGAACACAAAGGGTTTGATTCAATCGCTCATCCATAAACGTCTGGGGTCTTTTAGGATACCTGAGGGTAGCTAAGACATATACATGGCAAAGATAAATACATCACAGGACCTATAGAAGACTGGTGCCTTTCTGGAGCTGCAGTTGTAAGCAATATGGGGTACTCCTGGGCATCTTAAATGACACTAGGCATCTATGTGTGGGTAGCTGTCTCAGCAACGAAGGAAGAGATTCACCTTGAGTTACCTAAATTGAGTAATCTACTAATGTAGCTGATATCTAGTGCCATCTTAACCCATTTCTACATAACCCTGGCCTCCAGATGCCAGAAAGAGCTGCTATAGCTCCTGTGTCATATTTGGCAGTCCCACGTGGATCTGACAGATACCTGAATCATCTCAAATGTCTCTAAAAGCCAATGTTCAGGCAAATGAACTGCATCTTTACTGACTATCATATTAAATACCTTACACGCAGAAACCTGTATTTAGGTATTCTTATTTATGCGCCTAAGTCCCAAGATTAATCCTGCCCAAAACAACAAAATCAAGAGATGAAAAGGGTAATCCAAAATGTCACACAGAATAGGGGATTTAAAAACACTAAGAAATGTTTTCTTTTTAAGCCAAAGTTTTTAATCGTATTTCCTTTGTCTCCAATACAACTGATTACCAACATGTAAGCAACAGAACAAGAATCCTGCCTTTCAAAAATTCCAGATTCCATCTGTAAGGCAAAGGACATAAGAAGAAATAATAATAAGAAAGAACCAAAGCTCATTTAGCAATTGACAGGAATAAATGGAAACAAAATAGATAGAACACTGCTTTGTCACGTTAGCTGAATGGTGGAAAATTGGTATTTAGTATCTCTTACTCAATAATTGAGACTATTTGATAGCTCTTGCATTTTGAAGCTACCAGAAGAACAAAAAAACAAAATGGCAGAAATGGAAAAATAGAAGGGATGAAGTTTACTGTCAAATCTTGCAAAATGTATTTGCAGGTACAAGCTACAAAAAAAAAAAAAAAATTAATATTTCTTACCCATTTTTTGTATTCCACTGCTGTATATACACTCTGTTCATCATCACCTTCATCACTGTAAGTCTCTGCTACTGCAATGGGAACAGAGGTACTATGGTTCGTTAAAAATTCTTCATATTTCCTTGTCACTGAGGAACTCTCTTCATTACTGTAAAACCCAATGTCAAAGCAATAGTTTCCTACATCCTTTCTGATATCTGCCATGGTATAATTATTTTCCTCTATGTCTTTGGCAGAAATTTTCACCACAGTCTTTCTAGTTTTTGCCTTGAGGCTTCGTTTCATCATTTTGCCACAATGATCCAAAATTCTGTGTTTCAGAGACTGCAGGCCCTTGAGAATCTTAGCAATGGCGATCTGACATTTAGTCTTTTTTCCAGTTTCCACTTGTTCCATTGAAGAGTCAGTACTCAAAGAACTCAGCAGCAACGCGATGAATAGGTTGAGCACCTTAAAACAGTTAAAAGTAACTGGAGTTACTTTTTGGAGTAACTCCAAAAAGTTGGAGACACTACTGCTTTTAACAGAAATAAAATTTCAAATCCTTTCTTAGTTAAAAAAAAATCTCAAACTCCTTTTCAACCACTGTAATAAAATTATTTTCTCTTATATGGGAATATTAATTATAGTATGGTATGGCTCCTTCAGGAAGGAAAGGCAGAAGAAAAATTAAGGAAGTGTGGTTCTGGGCATATCAAAGATATTTTCACGTGCTCTGATGTCTATAATGTAAGAGGATATAGAAAATCTGTTGAAAAATAGTGGAGAAAAATAAACTTTAATAACGTCACTACCAAACAAGTATTTGCTACAGATCAACAAACCAAGCAGAGAGGGGGAAAAAAAAAAAAAAAAAAAAAAAAAAAAAAAAAAAAAAGAACAATCACTACAGATGAAACTAATTGTAATGGGTTTAAACACATTAAAGGAGATTTACTCTGTGCTTTATGGAACAACTTTCTAGGCAGTAGACTAATAAAAAGATTGTATAGAGACTTTTAAAAATAGGACTGACAAAGGCATAACTGATCCTATCTTGGGAGACAGAAGCAGACTAGATAATTTCTTGAGAGCTTATCCTTGTCTCTTTTGAATGTATATGGTATTGCCTAACAGATTCCCTACTGAATAGGTGATACATTTGGAACCACTAAAACACAATGGAACAATGCTTCTTAACGACAAAAGAGTATGACAAGTTGAGAAAGAAAGAATATATGCAAGATGGCAAGATGGACAACAAGAGGAAAACGGCTCATATGATCGAGTATAAGTAGTATAAATCATGCAGACCAAAAAAATCTGTTTACTGTAATCTGTTGATACTATAATCAAAACTCAGTAATCATTACAAGCACTGAGTAGTTTGGTTATTTGTTTCTAGCAAAATAAAAGAAAGAAATAAGACATCTAATTAACAAGGGCACTGCATTTCTATGTTCTGGCTAGAAGGAATTACATTGAATATTTTAACGAACGGTTACCTCGTGCAAAAGGGAGGGGCATGAAGAAGGAAGAAGAAGGAAAAAAGAGAAGAAATATAAACTAACACCCAGAAGAAAGAATTGTATGAATACTCTTTAAATAATGATGCTTGCCTCATTATTTAAAAAAATAAAGATTTTTTAAAAAATTTAAAAGAAGATGCCAATGTAACGGGATGCATCCAGTAGAAACAGAAAAATAGCTGAGACTCACCACTAGGTTTCCTATCACCAGGACTAGCAAGAAAATGGGAAGACACAGCCCTTCTCCAGCCACTCGCATACATTCCCACATCATTTCAATCCACTCTCCACATAAAATTCGGAATATAATCAGGAATGAATGAAAAAAATCCTTCATATGCCAACGTAAATTCTTGTCAACATTTATTCTGTGGTAGTTTTCCTCGTAGCATTTGCCTAAAACCTGCTTTCCTACTACAGCAAAAATAAATACAATGATAACCAAAACTAGAGTGAGGTTACCCAGAGCACCAACTGAATTTAAAATTATTTTCATCAGAGTATTTAAGGCTTGCCAGGACTTTGCCA
This sequence comes from Rhea pennata, assembly GCF_028389875.1. Taxonomy (NCBI): domain Eukaryota; kingdom Metazoa; phylum Chordata; class Aves; order Rheiformes; family Rheidae; genus Rhea; species Rhea pennata. The sequence goes on along the minus strand of NC_084664.1, from coordinate 6,590,613 downwards.
ATTTGAAGATTCTGACCTGTAAACAATACACAAAAGAACAATGTGAGTGGCAGAACAGTGTATACTTAAGCATAATGCACAGAAAAAAAAATCCCATATTTATGAAACTAAAAGCCACACTGAAATACACCTTCATAACTTGGCCCCAAATACTGAGTGTTAACAGGTCTGCAATTCACACCTGGGATTACCAGATTATAATACGAATTTTGATATGTCTGTGCTTGTTATGCCTGCGCTGCACGCCAGCTAGTTCAAATCCAAAGTGCCATGCTTAAACTCAGAAGGTAAATATTACTGAGAACACAGCCCTGCTAGAGGAAGCTTTCAAACTGCCCAGGCCCAGTTAGATATGAGCATGTATAAGTCTATTTGTAAATAAAAAGTCAAGTGGCTTCCAGGTGCTTAGAAGAGGCTTATCAAATGACTGTACTTTGGGCTAATCAAATGTAGTGAGATCACAAACGAAAAGATTTTTTTCTCTCATACAGTAGACTCAAATAAGGATCTAAAAAGCAAGATGGGATGCACTCTTATTAGTCAAAAGGATTTTTTTTAAGACAAATTAGCCTTCATCCCACCGTCTTCAGCAGAGTTTGCACAGGTATAAAGGACTGTTAACAGTCTCCGTGATGATACACAAGTAGAAACAGAATTCAATTGAATTTTTAAGTGTGTTGACTCTGTAAAGCTAGGAAGAATTTACAATGATCAGTATATTTAGCATATATAATTTTCAATACACAGTAAAGGTATAAGCAAAAAAACCCGACATTTTACTAGCCAGAGCTACTTTGCTTTTTACTTAACAAGGAGAAAGTCTTAAGGAAAGCTAGGTTATTTTTCAAATCTCAACCCAAAAGGAAATGCCATGCAGTGAAAAAATCTTTGGTATGCTTAAAATCACGAAAGCACCCAGATAATATCTTTTCCAGATTGAAGATATGAAATGCTGGAGTTGATATCTACCCTTGCATAAAACTAACAGAGAACTAGAGAACTCCCAGCTACGTCAAATCTCCAAACAGGAGCACCATGCCAGAGGATCTGCAGTATCCAGTGTACACAATATGATAAACACAGTAAATACATTAAAGATTCATTCTAATTTAACATTCATTTTGGCTTATTATATGTGAACACAGAGTACTTATTTAAAGATTTGTCAGTAAAATAATTTGAGGGCAAGTGTTTTACTTGTATATATTTACAAATACATACAAAGCATGTACTTTTCTCTTAAAAAGAATAAAGATATCATTACCAGTCTGAAAAATGACAAGTTTTCTTGAAAGCTTATTAGGCTAATCATAACAATTACACTATCAAAAATATTCTGTTTTTGCTGGAAATAGTGGTAGGGATCTAGAGCGATGATTTTCAAGACCACTTCTGCTGTAAAAATCATAGTGAAGACCTGGAAAGAGGAAAAAGAAATTAGCATAAAGTGACTGAAAGAGCATGTCTGCCATTTTGACTATCCCACTATAAATATGGGGTTGTAACTCCATACTGACTCTAAGGTAGACCCAACTTACCTTGTCACTTGTACGAATCATATGTGAATAAACTGCTGGCATCCCAGGGTAGTCCAGAGCCAATGATAAAGTATTCATCATAATGCAAACCATGATAAAGAGATCAACAAATGGATCCAACATTACCAATTTCAACTTCTCTTTGACTACTAGCCAGAATGGGCAACAGTTCCAAATTAGATACCTTTGAGCGAAACGTTTCAAAAATGAAGGGCATTTCAGTTTTGACTCCTGCAGTTCTAAACAGCAAAGGGCAAAGTGACATACAAGTTATCTTATGTGAAATCTCACAGCAAGAAGACAATCAATAATAGAGAAGATTGAAAAAAACATTCAGTCATCTGTAAGAGTTCAGTACGTGTGCGAGCAGAATAGTATTATCGACAAAACTATGTTTCACTCATTCTGCACAAACCAGTCACAGGCTACTGAAAAGCTATCATAAGCAAATCTCATAATTTCTAAAACAGCTGATATCACCCACTTCTTCATACGTTTTAAGGATGATAAAATACCTGCACTGAGGAGAAAGAACTTAATTGTTTCCAGGAAAAGAGACAATTTGTTCTCTGCGAGTTGCGTATGTGCAGTCACAGACGCGCTTTAAAAGAACTCCAAGCTAAAATAAAGCTTTCATGTTTGTGGCTACACCTTAATACTCAGCCACATGAGGTAAAATAGGTTACAGAATAATGGAAGAAATAACACACTGCTTCAGTTTTTCTAAACAAACAATTTCTGTGTTCCCCATATTTTGATGTCCCACAGCTGAACATAGGATCATGGGATAATCCAGGTTGGAAGGGATCTCAAGAGGTTTCTAGTCCAACCTTCTGTTCAAAGTAGGGTCAACCATGAGGTCAGAGACTGCGTGATTTGTTCCACCGTCTGACTGTCCTTACGGTAAAAGCTTGTCCTTATATGTAGTTTGAAACTCTCTTCTTTCAATTTATGCCTATTTTCTCTCATCTTCCTACCACATACCATTGAGAAGAGCCTAGTTTTATCTTCTTGGTAACCTCTTCTCATGCACCTTAAGGCTGCTATTAGGTCCCCTCCAGAACCTTCTCTTCACCAGGCTGAACCAGCCCAGCTCTCTCCACCTCTACTCACAGGGCAAGTGCTCCAGCCTCCAAGCACCTTGGTGGCCATCTGCTGAACTCACTCTATTTTACCAATGTATTTCTTGTACTGGAAAGGGCAGATGGAGGCAAAACTGGATGCAGTATTCCAGATATGGTCTAACAAGTGCTGAGCAAAGGGCCATAATCCCTTCCCTCAATCTCCTGTCTATGCCCCTTTTAATACAGTCCAGTGCACTGTTAACCATTGCTGCTGCCTGGACACATTTTTGGCTTATGCTCAGCTTGCTGCCACAAGGACCTCAGGGCCTTTTCCAAAGACCTGCTCCCCTAGCTAGGCAATCCTTAGCTTGTACTGTTTCAAGGACTTCTTCCTTTCCAGATACAGGAATTTGTATTGTTCTTGTTGAATTTTATAAGGCTCCTGTTGGTCCATCCCTCTAGGCTCTCTATGTCCCTCTGGATGACATCTCTGTGCTTCAAGTGCATCAACTAGTCCTCTCAATTTGGTGCCATGCAAACTTCATGAACAAGCACTGCATCACCTCCTCCAGATCATTGACAAAGATGTTAGGTCATGACAGCCCCCAAGGATATATCCATGTACTACTCTACTTGTTACCGACCTCCAGGTAAAATATGACCTGTTAATGGGACCCTCTGAGCTCAATCGCCAAACCATTTTCTGGTCCACCCATCCAGAACTTAACATCCTAACTTGGATACAAAATACTGTGGGAGATAGTGTTGAAAGCCTTACTAAAGTCAAGGAGAACGACGTCACCTACTTGTCTCTAATCCACAAAACTAGTCATTTCATTGTACAGAACAATCAGGTTGGTCAGGTATGATTTACCCTTGGAAAATCCAAGTTACAGCTGCAGTTATGTGAGGTATCAGTATATTTGTATTATTGAAATTTACATTTGTTTGCAGCATAATTCCCTCTAGTGACTTTTAAAATAATGATGATTGTAACATTTTGATTTCTTAGGTCAAGTTACACAATCACTGTACGAAAAATGCTAAAGAGTGACTTACCCAAACTATTTGTAATAACAGTGGCTGCACTCATTAACCTCTGTCTTCGAAAGGGATCATTAATAGAGTCCACTGACAATTCATAGGACAGTAATAGTTGCCTCTTTGGTCAGAAAGAAAATAGAAAATAATGTAACATGTAAATATGGATAAATGTTTGGCCAATATAAAAACTACATGCAGCATAACATAAATGTGCCTCCTTACATTTATTGTAACAAAATCTTACCTGGAAGAAAGAGTGTAAAACAAAACAATACTAAAAATATCACGTGAAGGCAAAGGATACTTTATTAAAAGAAAAAACTTCAAGATGATTTTTCCTTCTGAAAATACTTAACAGTAATTATTCCATTATATAAGAAGTACGTAAATCATTAATAGGAAAGCAAAGGAAAAAAAAAATCATTCCACCTTTCCAGTGAGTGATAAAAGGAGCACATGAAATGAACACTGAAGATCAGTTTGAATCAGTTATTGATTATTTAACCATTAACTATCAGTTTTTATAATAAATAATAGTCAATATTAATAATAGCTATTTAGTGAATTGTAATTATGGCTTTGCTGAGACATTTTAAGCCTAGATGAACATCAAATAGCTTTAAACTAGGAATGAGATTACCTATGTTTCTGGTAAGAATGTACTGATTGCTAAACATCATTCAGTGCTCCTGATGTGCACTGAGAAACAGACAGGTGAAAACTTGTGTTTTACAGAATACACTGAAATATTATCCAAGATTTAGTCCATGATATATCAAACTCTCCCTCCTAACACAAAGAAAAGGTGAGACTCTTTGAGGCACGGAGGAACAGAGAAAGCAGGCTTAAATATCAGAGAGGATGTAATTAAAGCCAACAGTTGGCGGGGAGTTATTGATTGGCCACATTGTAACGCATGGTACATTACTATCCAATTTAGGCATTCAATCTAACAATGTAATTTGTTTCATTTTGATTTTGCAGAGAGGGTACATAACCACAGACAGTTCATATCATTACTTCAGACTTTTATCATAATGTGGTCTTTATGAACATTTTCTGTGAGTCTGTTTTTCAAGGAATGGAACCGATACCATTGGTCTTTGGTGGTCGACATTAATTTCTTTTCATCTCTCTGGTATTTTAATGGTGGCTTCAAAAGCTAAGCAAAACTTAGCTGACTGAATAGAACAGACATAGGCATAGAATAGACATATAAAAAGAATTTACAATAGAATCACAAAAGTGAGAACTGTGATACAAGCGAGTGAGGGGAAGTGAACATACAGGTGGACATCTTGAAGAACCCTGGCAATTGATAAATAGCTCTTTCTGCCTTCAAAAGATAATCTGTAAGTACACTCACATGTGTAAAAATACAACTAGAACAATCACTTGGGTCTGGAATTGGAAATCTTCATGCAAAGAATGTAGAGGCATTCATCAGCAAGGACAGAAAGTTTAAGCTTTGCAGAAGATACTCCAGAGAAGCAGATTACACTTGTGGCTTCTTGTACCATGTTTTTTTATGCAGCACAACAGAAATGCTGATAAATCTTAACACAATTTTAAGTGCAGAGGCCTATAATATGTTAGAAATACGCTAATGACACCCACTACTAATTTTCATTTCCCTTCAAGTCTACATAATGCTGTCTTTCTAACATCTAACTGGTTTAAAAAACAAGGTGAATTAAATGCATGAAAGAAGGTAGAGGGAAACATTTGCAAATAAGGAATGCTTTTCTGGTCACCAATTGTCACACTGCATGTTAAGACAAATGAACATGTCTTACACTTCAAATACTTACAAGTTTTTTTTGGCTACGATCAGGCTGTGAGTGAAATATACGTTCCTCCTTCCCCTTGTCACTTAAAATTAGGCTTTGTCTTAAAATAGGCTCTTCTTTCTTATTCTCGTTTTCTTTTAAAATTTTCAAGTCATCAACCGACATCTCAGATCCGACCTGTAAGGTCTTATCGCTTGCTCCACCAGCCATCATCTGTAAAACAAACAGTTAAAATCCTATTAGTACAAGGCTAACATCAGAGAATGGACTAAAATCAAATACAATTTAATTATTATGCTACTTCATTGCTTTGCATTAACAATTTTCAGTTTTCTAATATTAAACTACTTCAAAAGAGAGACTACAAAATGCTACTCACTATACTGAAAGATAAAGACGGATTGTAATTAAAGTTTATATTTGCCACCTTAGAAATTACACTTTGCATTTGAAGCTCAGAATAGTAATGTATATTCTTCTCCTCCTCCTTTCCTTACTTTACAAAGGATCTTGAGCTCAAGACAACAGAAAACTATGGGCTCAAACTAAATTCTCAAATAATCTGGTATTATAGCTTTCATAACTACTAATTATAGAGAAAGAAAAATGGAAGGAAGAAAAGCCTAAGTGAAGTTTAGCAAGCTAGAATACAGATGGAGAAACATCACAGGCCTGCCCAGTTACATAGGAAGAAGCTGGTTAATTGATGATGCCTTTCATCTCGATGATGAAACTGGATAGTTGCTAGAGAGTATTCATATGTGCTCTTGCAAGACTGACTTTTCTGACTGTTAACAGCAACCCAGAGGTATCTTTTATAAAGAAGATAAACGTTTTCTTACCAATAAATTTCAATCTACATGGTTACCTTAGCTCTGATCTCCACATCTCAGAAATAAAATAAAAGCAACAAGGTGATCTCTAGTTCCTTATAGGACAAGGAATTAATGAACCTATGCAGTACTGTGACAAGAAGCAGCGGAAACACTGCAAAAATCTGAGGCAGTCAGTCTTCTAAAGCAACAGCAAAGAAATTAATGCAGGCTATGGATGCCCTTCTGCATTAACATGGAACTAATGGCATTAGCCTATACACAGGCTATTCTTCATCTGTCAGTTATTAGACCTTCTGCATGTAGGTTTCATTACTCAAAAAAGGCTCCTTAAATAGTGAAGCATAGTGGCTTTCCGAAATCTTGAATTTTTAATCAATCCTGAAATCTATCAATATTACAAGTTCTAATCTGGAAGCACTGAAGAAATGTCAACTTTTCCTATGAATGTAAACCTCTCCACCCACATTTTCTTCATCAGATCATGCAGAAATATCAAAAATAATTATACCCAGGGAAAGAAATTCTTGTGTATAGCAATAGTCAAGCTATACCAGAATGGGGCAGCCCACAGAGTGTGGGAGACTGTCAATACCAGAAAAGCTAAATATTTGCCTGCAAGCCATTGTTGTTTTATTATATAATGTTAGGCCTGTAAAACCTAAAAGTTAATATTATTTAACTCGGACTAACGTTGTTTATTTGTATTTTAGAAATATTTACATATAAATTACATATATATGTGTACAATATATAGAGGGAAATGAAATATGAGAAAGTACTCTAAAAAGCATGTTAGATCAAAAACTTTATCCCCCTAAATCATAGACAGAAAAGAACAATAGGAACTGCATATTATGTATCACATGTAAGTTTACAAACCTTTTCCTTCTCTAGAATTTCTTGGGCATCCTGAAGTAATTTTTCCTTTGCCTCTGTTTCAGCAAGAGTGGCTCTACTTTGCTCTTCATATGCCATAGTTACTACAGCCAAGATCAGATTGAAGAGATAAAATGAGCATAAAAAGATGACCCCTAGAAAAAATAAAATGTAGTTCTTTCCAGATGTACGGATAGTCTGTGAGGAAAGAGTAGAGCTTGTAAGAGATTCTTAAAAAAATAAGGTTTACAATAGAATTTGAAACTAACTTTAAACAATTTCTTTCCTTATGTGATGCTAAAAGGTCAAGGAATTGCACTGTTTTCTTTAAACTACAGGATCTACCTCTGGTCTAGGTTATACAGAAGGTCCAGAAATACATCTATAGTCAGTGTTTCTTTTGGCCTTCAATTTCAGAACTTAAACATTTATTTGTGTTCATACAGTATTTTTCTCCTTCTGCATCAGACCACCTAACATTCATAATGATGCCAGATGCAATTGAGAAGAATGAACAAAAACTATTCTTAAAATTAAACAAGGTATCTCCCAACAAATAAATAGAGAAAATAATTATCAGAGTTCAAGTTATGAGAAAACAACTTTAGCTGTAAAGACATATACATGTGACAATAGAAGAACATGTGACTACTAAAACTCTTTAATATGGAAGAGAGCTAGAATTATCTAAATAATCCTGAAAGATGCTTTAATTAGTGAATAAGAAGCAATAATTCTTTTAGATGACAGTAGAACAGACTACTCAAATTTAAGCTCTAAGATATTAAAGAGCAAAAACTATCTGACCTCAAAATAGCAGGAAGATAATTTATCCATGAAAAAAAGAAACTCAGAAAGTCACTGGAAAAAGTTAAAATGGACCATACGAAAGCTCCAGAACAAGATATTCTCCTTTAGCATAAGCACTGCATCGATAAAAGGGCTCCAGAGAGTTCTCAACATACAATTTTTGTATAATTTTTGTCAAAGGCCAGAATGAAGAAGTTACATTCAACTTCCTGAACCAAAAACAAAAAACTGCTTCACTTGTTTATTCCCATTTGTCAAAAAATGGTCTGAAATGGAAGCACCTATGTTCTGAACCAGAAACTTGGTAAGAAATTAGGACTGAAAAAGTGAGAAACAGATTATGTAAGGATTCATAGCCCTTGCAGCAGCAATGAGTTCACTAATTGGTTTGCTATTTAACCATGTCCTTTGGTAGTTACATGATTAAAATATTTAACTACTAATTATTGACCCAAGTGTGTTGTTCAACAAAATATTTTACCTCCTTAATCTATAAACTTTTCTGATCATGTAAGCAGGCTACTCAGCCCATTAACATGAGAAAAAGATTCTTAATCTTCTGGGACCACAGAGGATAACTCTCAAAATTTGTCATGACATCTGCACAGCTTTGTGATCTTATATTGCATTGAAACACTCATCAGTCGGAACACTGATTGGATGTGGCTAAGGATGGAGAGCAGTATGAGGACTTTTCACTGTCCACAGCATCTGTTCCACCATGTAATTCATGGTAGAATTACATATTACTTCATTTTTCTCATACACGTCACCTGCAGAAGTTGTAACTTAAGTTAGCCACTTGAAACTTCTATAATATTTACATTTTTAAAAAATAAATTTAAATAATATTTAAACAGCTGTAGCTTTTTCTAGTGGACATAAAGCTGTAGAATGCATGCCTAAGGCCATTCTAGCAGCTAATAAAAGTACCTACTTGTCTGTAGAGACGCTCCCAGTAATCTTGTGTCATCAGACGGAATAAGGAAAGGAAGGCCCAGCCGAAATGATCAAAACTTGTGTACCCAAAGTCAGGATTGTTCCCAATCTTCAAGCAGCTATAGTTTTCTGGGCACTCTTTGCTAATCATAGAAGAAATGTTAAAAAATGCACATGACTTATATTTGCATTATTAAACTGTATCTGAAAGCACTCACTATACAATCTTAACATAGGTTTGTTTAATTCATCCGGAAGTCCACTTCTTTATCCCCTAATCTGATTCTGCCACAAGGGCAGATTTCTATCAGACATTCTGTAAAGTCATTTGAAGAGTCCAAGATTCATTGTATAGTTTGACTACACAGAAACTCTCCACTAAGGTGAGTTATATGCAAACAAATACACAGAGGAAAATAACAGAAATGTATACAGATCCTGAATATATGCTTACAGAAGGAATGATCAAATGTTTACTTTTCAAAAACTGACAGAGAGGAAGAGAGTTTATTAATAATCCCACAGCTCTCTACTGATCTCTTCCTCTTCATCTTTTTATCATTCTACATGATCATTAAACCACCAATGTTTACCAGCGAAGCACATATATAATTGTCTACATCATAGTATTTTACTTCATTCCTTCCCTGAAGTACAATATCTACTTTTATTTATTAAAAAACAAGCACATTCCATCCTCCTGAAAAATCATCAGCATTCCTTCAGCAGTGCAAAAATAAAACAGAAGCAAGTTTTGTGGAAAAAAAGATAAAAGTACTAAAAATGTATTATTTACTTACTGACGATTCGAACTGAATCCACAGAGCAATATTTCAGAAGACTTATTCATTCTGTAGCAGATATCTATTCAAAAAAAAAATCAAGGGATCATAAAAATCACAAGTTGTTGTCTGAACTTCTGCAGGTTAAAGTGACTGTTTACGTATTCATATTTCTACAGTATACAGACAGTTAGCCATATATTAGCATATAAGTTAGCATTTTATAAACCAGGTGAAAGATTACTTTTATAACAAAGTGTATAGAGGGCACAGTTACTGAGCAGAAGATCTGTTCCTGATTTCAATTTGATTTGAAAATTCATTAATGGCACAACTTACAATGTAAGATCTTATTTTATCTCAGGTAAAAATAGGAAAGTCTGCTAGATATAGGCAAAATCTATACAAGATATAGCTTATGTAACGGGAAAACCAATTCTGCATGCATGACCCTTAACATTCGGATCCTAGTGTAATTTGTGTAGGTAAAGGAAACGCCTTACAGAAAACCCAGTCCTGTCTATTCCATAGACTTCTAACTCTCCCAGAATCCCAGACTCATTAATTATATATGCAACTGCCTCAGGGACTCCACATTATTACTTCGCCAAATGCAAGATCATACCTTACTATGAGAGATTTATGCAAATATATTTTGATATCTTTCTGTGAAAATCAAGACATACATAGAAAGTTATATAATTTACGTAAAAGGGAGAAAATAAAATTTACCTTCATTACTTGGGACATATATCTTAGCATCCTTACAGAGTGTGTCATTATATGTAGCATTATTGAGGACACATTTGTATCTTAAATTGCCCATAAAAAGCTGAAGGCCTATTAGAGCAAATATACTCAAGCAAAAAATAGTCAAGATCAAAACATCAGTAAGTTTCTTAACAGATTCAACAAGTGAATTTACGATGACCTTCAGACCTAGAAAAATAAGATTCAATAATATGCAGAATCAGAAGAGGAATGCAGTAGTATTCCCATACAACAACATTCCACAGCTGAAAGCGTGTTACGAACAATCGGTGTAAATAGTTTTGCAACTTCACAATATTAAACAAGTAATATGAAACTTATGAGTAATTTTACTTTCATTTCCTAATCATAATTTATTTGACTTTTACTTGCTTCTAAAATTGATCTTGCTTACTTGAAAATTCTAATTTAAGAGGACATCTAAGCAAACTTTTAAGAGTTTTAAGGAACATGGACAGATTTTTGTGCATAGTGAAACAAGTACTTCACATTTTGCTGAAAAGACATTATAATAAAGGATACCTTGTGCCAACCTCAGAGCAGTCTATCTCAAAAGATAATACATTACAAGCTCACTGTTTTAAAAAGAAATGAACATTTTTGACATAGGGGTGGTACAAAGGGTGATACATAAACTGAAGACCAACATTCAGGCAGAAAAACTGAATTTGACCTACAACATAGGTAGTGATATCCAGAATTATTCTAACAAATTCTTTTTAGGAATTCAGTGTGTACATTGAAAATAAGGGCTACCTATGCAGTCCAAAAACCTGTTTATCATTTGTTACAGACATTGTCAAAATACCGTTTACTATACAAAGACGTTTGTGATTTAGTGCATCCATTATGTTTTTGATTCATTTTTTCATTTTTTTTTTCCATTTTCTCCATTCAGGCAACTGGAAGAAGAAGCTAGCAGATCAGTGAATTTTTGAAATTCTGAAAGCATTGGATAGTGTACACTGCTCAAGAAAGACAGAGAAAAAAAGACAAGTTTGCTGGCATAAGTAACACTGGTTACTTGTAATGGGATAGAAAAAGCAACAAGAATACAAAGATGTGCTTAGGTCAAAATAATTTTGATGAAGGATGGTAAAAAAGATTGTGTTAGGATGCTGCTGAAACTAGGGACCTCAAATTAGGGTCATAACTTGGGATTCTGTTACAGTCACAAAAAATGACAAGACACTTAAACACAAGAATAGGAGAGAGAGCATACTGCTGAAACTGAGAGAAAATTAGTACGGCATGTTTCTCCTTACCTGGTATTACTGAAATAGCTTTCAAAGTCCTCAGTACTCTGAAAGTCCGAAGAGCTGAAACATTGCCCAGTGGTGTACAGATACTAATATACCTATAAAATTAAACCACCACATAACTGAATGACAAAGATCAAACTTCTTAGAGCATATGCCTATAGAGGATATGGTAGTAGACTAGTTAACAGAAGAGAAACAGGTCAAACATTCATCCAAATGTAGGTATCTGAAGTTAAAAATCTAAGTCCATTTCTAGGAATTGATAATAAAATACTGGGAGCTTTGAATAGTGCTTCTGAAAAGAAACAAGAAGTTTTACTTAGTGTGGATGTGGATGCTTAATGTTTTAAAGCATTTATCCATCCAAACGTCATCTTGATATAAAATTTTTAATGTCACTATCAGGTCCTTTCAACCTCGAACTGATCAGATTCAGTACATAAAAGTATATATCAAAAATATCTTACAAAACTATAGAATATATACTTTAGGGGTACAGAGTTGAGCAAAATTCATTTACAATACGTTATTTCTGGACCGCATAGTGCTCTTTTTAACTTTTATTTAAGTCAGTTTAGAACTTGAATACGGAAAGTAGTATCAATCTGTTTTAACTAATTGAAATGCCCAGAAAATGAAGATTTTAAGAGTTGCATATTCTATACAAAATCTTACCTCTAATTGGTTATTCCTACTTTTATAAGACTTCCTTCATGTGAGAATGGAAATTAATTGTGAATTCTTTTATAAGAAGATCATAAATAGTAACCAAATTAATTCCTTAAAATAAAAAGTCTCAATATCAGAATCATAAAAAGATATTGGTTGGAAGGGACCTCTTGAGGTCATTTAGGCAACTTTCTATTCAAAGAGTAACTTTCATCAGCAATATTGATATATTTTATAGCTCATATATATATCATTATAGCTTTGTCTAGCTTGTAGGATTAAATAATCATAAAGTACAAAGTAAAAACTGTGTGTTGAATTAACTTCCAAATACTTTTATTTGTAGCATGACAAGATCCAAAAACCTTGAGGCAGATACTGTATTGAAAAGCATTTATACCTGGCTTGAAAACAAATGAATTAGAAGTATGGGTAGGGAAGTGAGAAGGTAAAATGAAGTAGTTTATATTGTTGTTGTTAATTTGAGACTTACTGATGATTAACAATGTGTTTATTTTTTCAGTGCAAATTCCTTAGTGGATTACAGATTACCCATAAGAATATTTTGTTCACATACATATGTATATATGCAGTAGAATCTGAGTATACAACAGTACTGAAACTGAATTGCACAATGACGTCTTAAAGTGTGAGCACCAAAAGACACCTGAAGGCTTCCAAACTCTAAAGCATTTTGTAAAATCAGTTTTTGACACAGAAGATTGACAAGCTGACAGGGGAAGCACTCTGTTGGACCTGTTACTCGCAAATAAGGAAGAACCAATCACAGACATGACAGCTGATACTAGGTCCAACAAAAAGCGGAGTTCAGGACTCTGAGAGAAGTAAGCAAGATGGATAGTAGAATTAAAATCCTGGGTTTAAGAACGGCAGATTTCAAAATGTGTTCAAATATCTTGGCAAGATGAGAGACAACTTTGCAGAAAAGGATTTGGAAGTCAGGATAGACTAGTTGAATACGATTACACTGAGCACCCTTCCAGCAAAGAAGGGCTACCACATATTGGGCTTTATTATCATGAGTCCACCCTGTACATTGAAGAAAGTCATTCTTTCCTTCTGTTCATCACTTTTGAAATTTACTCTGGAGTACTGTGTCCAGCTTTGGCCTCCCAAGTCAAAGACATTGACATACTGAAGGAAGTCTAGCCAGGGATGTAAGGGGGCCAGTAAGACAATGAGATGATAAACTGGTTAGGCTGACATAGCTGGGCTTGTTGAATCTGAAGACGAGAAGGCTAAGGGATGTGAGAGCAGGACAAACATTGCTGTCTTCAGCTGCCTAATGCAAAAATTTAGAGAAGATGAAGCCAGACTGTTCTTGGAAGCTCACAATGAAGGGATGAGAGGTAGCAGATATAAGTTAAGTTGCAACACGAAACATTGCCATTAGATACTGCTGGGAAAAATCACAGTAAGAGCGGATAAATATTGGAACAGGTTGCCCAAAGAGGCTGTTGACTATTGGCTGTTTCTCCATCAGTGGAGAAACTCTGAACCTGAGTGGACAAGGTCCTAAGCAACCTAAGCTAAATTGGCTCCGCTTTGAGTTGAACTAGAATCTCCAGAGGCCCCTTTTAACCTAAGAAGCTAGGGATTTTTTCAAACAGAGAATATTCAGAAATGCTACATGGCAGGGATTTGTTTTGAAATCTCTGAGACTTGGTTTTGAGTCAATCTATAAGCTGCTGCAAGAAAGGCTATATCGCTTTCAAGATTCTCTTTCTGTATTTGGGATGCAAATTCTGACTTTCTTCCTTACTTCTTGTCTACCTCCCAGATATTTAAAAGAAAGAGCTAGTCTACGCTCATATAAACTTAAATGTTACCAAAATGAGTCATAGCAATGATCCATCTGGCCTATTACCCCATCTTCAGGAATGGCCTATAACAGATGCTTACAGAAGAGTTTAAAATCAAGGTAATCAGTGTTACTTCTCCTATTTCCTTCCAGCAAATTTACATCTCAGAGCCTTCCTGAACATGATGTAGGGTCTTTGAGTTAAAAATATTCCTTAATGTATTTTCATCCACAATTTTTGTTCAGAAACCTCCTGAATGAAAACAAGCTGTTTGAATCCACAATGGGATTCTCCTATAGAAATTCTCATAGCATGAAAAACAACATCCTTTTTTTTGTTTTGTTTCTATTATTTGACAACTTTATTTAGTGCCTTAGCTCTAGTCCTAAAGGGGAGGATGTGGGGATTTATTCTCTTTTCGACTCTGTGCCACACACCCTCACCATTTTCTTGTTCTGTTTCCTCATGAAAGAGTCCTCCTTATTTAGTTTCTTATCATGTGGAATACAAGGAGATGTACATTTAACCATCTTTGTCACTCTTCTCTGTATCTACAGGAGTAAAACTACATACAGTCTTGAAGAAAAAGACATACCGGATTTCTACAGTGAAATAACTGAGTGTTCTCCTTTGTTCTTTATTTTTTACCTGTAGGGTCCTAATTATATATTTGCTTCTCTGACTATCATTGCACACTAAGATGGTATTTCCACAAGATTATCTATTTTAATTGCAAAATCTTTTTTCCAACACGTAATATCTATTTTGGAATCCACAACTCTGTATGTAAAGCTATGTCTGTTTTTCCTTGAGTATTATTTTATATTCTTGGAATTTCACTGGCTATTTATCACCACATCACTCAACACCTTGCAAACCTCTTTGGATCCTTCTCAGACGAATTTCATTTGACCCATAGTGCAGTAGCTACAATAACAGAGAGGCATGTTTGGTTTTGGCTGTCCATGCTGGCACCTTTTAGCAAAAAATAAATATACAGTAAATTGAGAAAAAACAACAGCTCTATCAACTGTAATAATGCATACAGGGAGAAATTCAGCAAATGAAAGCTAACTCAAAGAGAGAGCCTTTGCATTTAAGTCTTGTTTTAAAGTCTACCACTATTTTTCTCTCTTCAGAGAGCTGATATGCAAAGGTCCAGAGACCCAAAAGCAATTCTTAAACAGGTGGGATCCCAATCACTAAAAAACTTCAGCAGTATCAGAGAGTTATCTTATGTTTTCCCTTGAGCAGGAGCAATTCAGTTTTACTCACGTCACAATAATGACCAAGAAATCCAAGCAGTTCCACGGATCTCGAAGAAATGTAAATTCATCCCAAACAAATCCTCTTGCTACTACTTTTATCAGTATTTCACCAGTATAAATGCCAGTAAAAAGATGTCTGAGAAGAAAGCATATGTGAAAGTGATGGAAAAAAATTAATGTGATTGAATTCAGGCACATTCCACCTTTTCTATTATTTACTCACAGAATGGAGATGAAGGGAAAACGTGCAAAGTACAAGTGGACAAGATAGGTATATATTGCGTTCAGAAACATCATGGGTGTAAGAGGATGCTCACATTTCCTTATAAAAAGTTTTGAAAGCTCACATTTATATTCTAAAGCACAATAAAAAATTTCAAAAGCTTCAACATTCTTGCAGAGCAATAATGGCATTTTTTTTTTATTTATAGCCTGAAAGGATTGCTTATTTAGACTGATGAGTCTAAATCACAGGTCTCTGAGTTTTTTCAAGTCCCAGAATTAGATGATCATATTATTTAATGTTTCAGTCCAGTACGCTAGCCATCTTGAAGAAAGAGTGAATAAATGGCAATTGAGATACTCACTCAGTCCAGTTGAGCCCTATTGGAAGGCTAGATGCAGTCATAGAAGCACAATTGAGTACCACAGTACAAGTAATAAACCCAATAAAGAACCTGAATAATAAGTTAAAGAAAACGTGCTCTATTTTAAAACAATCAAGTTCAGGAAACTTGCTGATTTACACACACACACACACACACAGATATTTAAATAATTACTTTCTGGTTTTGAATATGCCCAGGACTCCTCATGCTCTTTCCTAAGAAATTGATGTCAGATTAAATTTCTGCTCAGCTGAGTTAAGTTAATGATTAAAAAATAACAATGAATGATCTTTATGTGAAGGTAGTTTTGGAAGATGGGTATTAGTGGGAGATTCAAGTGGACATACTAGATTGAAGAGCTGAGAATCAAGCAAATTTGAGAGCCCTCAGCTGTCAAGTGGCATTTGAAACTTTAGATACATGTTTTTTCCAAGCAAAAATATGGAATAAACATGATGAAAAAAATTATCCCATTGTTTTTAAGAAAATCTAGGAAAACCAAACAAGAAGGATGCACTGCCATGAGTTCAGAAAGTTTTTCCCTGCAACACCTGTAGGAGGAGGGGCTCTAATGCCGCATCACACTCAGAGAAGAGGAGGAAATGGGTAGGGCAAGAATGTGGGTGACACATCTAGAAGAACAGAGGAACACTAGCTGCTCTTCTTTGGGTCTAGCCTTTCATTCTTCAGTAAATCCAAATGTAGATTCTAGCTGTAGATGTCTCCAGGTCATTTTCTTCCTGTCAAACAAACAGAAGTGTCTCGAAATTCCATCACACAAACAACATAAAAGGGGCAGGCCATAAAGACCTAAGGTTCCTTCACCCTTCTGGATACAGTGATAGTCAATAGAAATGATGCTGTCACTGCTCAAGCAAAAACATTTAGATGAACGGTGAAAAGGAAGTGGAGGATGACATTCCACAGGACTCTTCTGGGCTAGGGAAATTCTTAAGGTTGATTTGAAAAAGAAAAGGAAGGAGGGTGACACCCTGCAAGAGTCTGTGAGGGATTCCTTTTAATTAAAAAAAAAAAAAAAAAAAAAAAGTCTACACTTCTCATCACTGTAGGGATTTAGAAAAAGTTCTAAATATATAAAGCTAAAATAACACACAGGAGCTGCTAAATGCTGTTTTGTAACAATATCAGCAAATCTGACCATTTAAATATGATCATTTTAACATATTCACCTACAGCAACAGCATGTAAATATCCTTGCTGTTATAAAACAAGATTCAATGTATCTTCTAAAAAATCTCTCAGTATCATAGCTTACCTTTAGCTTAGCAGCAACAGAGGAACAAAATGGCAGAAAACAGTGCTGTGTATTTTAAAATGTAAATGATGGAAACCTTTAAAAGGATATGAATGGATTAGAATTTTAATTGCTGCTTTTCTCACTGGATTAAAAGGACCAAGTATAAACAAAGCAGGCGTAGCAGTAAACCGGAAGATAGTCCTCCTTTTATTTAGCACCATGAAAGTCTACAAACAAAAGATTCATAGTATATGAAATATTTTCATGAAACAAAAATGTTCCCCAAATTAAACAGTAACATTAAAAAATCTTCACCTAGAACTATATCTAACTGTGTACAGCTTTCTTGCATCCTTACTTGGGGCTGAGACCTAATCATACTACATATTCAATGAAACACCAGCTATGCCAGTTTGTATTTTCTGTGAAGGAAGTAAGAACTCATAGTTTCTCTTCTTTTCATCAAGATCATCACCCTAATAGCATGAAAAAAATGATATTTCATTAACTTCATTATATTTCATTATATTACTTCAATATATTTCATTATATAATATAACTTCATTATATTTCATTAACTTTTGCTGGCATAAGAAAAACAAAACCTTCTACACTTCAGCTCAAGTCCGCTTCAGTAGTAAGCGATCATATAATAGAAATTCTATCTCAAGAGGATTCCTAAAGCATTTATTTTACACAATCCCATAGATAACACAACACAAAAAAACTCTGTAATAGCATGGGATATACACCAAACAAATACATTACAATAAGTAAAGCTGGTGAGACATTATCAAATAATATACAATTTCCTTAAGAAGTGTAAGTTAATTTTATCTTTTTATTACATAGAACATTGGAAATATTTCAAATATGTATGTCCTAATCTGTAATTGAGCAAAAGTATTGGCACTTTGCCAGCAATTTCAACATGACCTACTGTTTGACAGGCACTATTTATAGTATAGTGAGTTCAGCTCCACAGACTTCATAGACAGAGAGTTGCTCTAAATAACAAAACATCAGTCATCTCAGAGTATATTTTCCATAATAGTGTATCATATACTCATAATTAAAACTGCTTGTAGCGTGGGATTTAAAATACTTTTTCACTATAAAATATGAAGTATACTCATAGCACTCCTAACTCATCGTATGCTAGTAATGTTCTAAGATCTGTCTACAGAAGAATCAACACCAGAATCCTCTGCATACAGCTATTTTTTTCTTAAGACTTTAGCTAAAGAAAATTAAATAAAGAACATTCTTTAAAGTTTTAACCTTGTGATCACTGTAGTATGGATCAAAATCTTCAAGGGGTTCCCCAATGAGCTCCTCAGGAAGATCCCCATAGAGAGAGGGCAGTTTTTTGCATGTTTTCAGATCCAGCTGGGGATTAAGTTTATCTTCTTTAACTTGTTGACTCTCTTCCTTATCTTTGTTTTGCCTGTTTTTTCTCTCAGCAATTTTTTTCTCAATTGCTGCCAGGGACTCAGGAGTGAAACGTCGAAAGCTGTTAGTTTCGGGCAGCCAAAGCAAGGGATCCATTTCTTCTTGTATACATTTAATTTCAGTGCTAGAAATAACTTACAGGAGAAAGTTATCAGTAACTAAAAGATAATAGAAATAACACATGATGAAGACTAATAATTATTAGATAAATTATTTCTGCCTTCTGTAGAACCCTGTATAAAAATGAAGTAAAACCAGCTAGAACCACATTTATTTAGGACAAAGGGTAATCTAAAACATCACTCACAAAAATTTAACTACAATTGATTCTGGATTCCTCTTGTAAAGCCAGGTTGCAGGACAGACATTTTTTTCCTTCTTTCTTCCACTAAGAAGATACATCTGTATCAGAACCCTGACAATCACCTAATTGTTTCAGTTTGTAGCAACTTACAGTACTAGCAGTCTTGCAGCTTAGTTACCCATCTTTTTGCAAGCAAAAGTTAGTTCCATTTCTACCATCCCTCTTTCTTACATGTGATCACAGAATAGTTTAATTATAAGGGATCCTGAAGGATCCAACCTCTTGCTCAAAGCAAGGTCGACTTTGAAGTTAGGTCAGGTTGCTCAGGGCCTTGTCCAGAAGAGTTTGGAATATCTCTGACTCACACATTCATTCAATAAACTCCAATCTTTGCTCTCAGCAGATTCTACAGTTTAGTTTGTCGTGTGTGTGCTCAGCTCTTGCTGTTTTCAAACTACACTCTTAACTCTTTCCCTTTGCCATTTACACTCATGACAGAAAAATACTCTGTTCAACAGACTTTTTTACAACTTTCTTGAGTAGGAGACTGAGAATGTGCCCACAACTGAGGCTATATCATATCTGGTTTGATTAAAAAGTATTTGAATGCTTTTTTATTCATTAAAATTAAAAAATAAACTGCACCATAAACACCCATAAATTTGTAAGGTCAAAAAGAACTAGATGTATATTGAGGGAAAAAGATTTGAAATACGCCCTCAGATTTCTGGAAGATTCTTTGAAATTCATTTAACTTGACATGACTTATCATGAGTGTTCGAAAGCTAAGATGCATCAAACTAGGAAGCTTAGTGTGTTCCTCGATACTAATTCACTGATACTTTTGCTGACAAGTACTGCATACTTTTACACCAAGATTTGACTAAGAGGCAGTTAGCACATGGTTTCTTAAAAAAATTAAATAACACCTGTGACAGAATTGAGATAGCTGCTATGCTTAATTCTACCTGAGATTTACCCTTCCCTGTGTGTTTAGAAAAGCCAGGAACCTGCATTTCCTCAAAATAACTTCACATTAGGAGATTATTTGACCACCGATCAGCACTCCTTACCCACAGACTGTTATGCAGAGTTCAAATAATGTAACAACACCATAAAAAGACTACAGCAAATCCAACAACCGCGTCAGTCTCGTACTTCCTCTTCACAAATGCAAGTCAATAGGAAGATGAGTCTCTCCTAGAATTTCACAGGTGACTTAGTGCTTTGTGGGTCTGCAGTAGAGGGTCTTGTGTTTCTGGAAGTCCCAGTTATTTTAATTTGCTTGATAACTGTTCTTTTCCACACCTCAGAGGAAATAAATGGCATTACTATTAACTACCCTATTAATTAAGTCTTTGACATGTTTATTCACGTTGACAGGTGTGGGTGTGACTGAAAACAGAGTTCTGCTCCTTTCTTACCAGCCTAGCAAAAGGTAGGTATGATGAAAGACCTTTACATTCTCACATATTCACAAATACTGCACTGATTTGTGGAGTTGCCACGGTACCTTCAATGATTTATTTTCAGTTTTTTTGCTTGTGCTGAAAGCACTGACAGAGGGGTAAAGTGGCAATGTAATAATAAGCACTGAAACCCTGCATGTGACTTATATTACTAATTACTCTTGGCTCAGATTATCCACAGTATTTGGCAACGATAAGAATTTATATGGCTGCGATTTTCATCCAAAAAAAGGTGAAGACGACTGACCCATTATAGAATAAGTCTCCCTTTGTGACTAATGTCAAATCCAAATACTCCTATCCACAAAACACCGTTACTCACCAATTGGTCTTCAAAACCTCTGTATTTTTGATTGCCCTAAGTCCAGCTGTGCTACTTCAGTTTAGTGAGCTCAAGCACAGAGAATCAATACTGCCTTGTAATTACAGGTCTCTTCTCTAAATGGATAGATACTTTTCTTTTAAAAAAAGAGTATGTGACTGACTGAAGCCAGAGTGATTTTGCAATGATTTCTCCACTTTCACCTCAGGACTTTACAAGCAGGACCAAATCTGACCAGAGACCACAATTAAGAGATCAAAATTTACCATGATAACAAACTGAAAGTTTATAAGAAAAAAAAATCGTTATTTTGCAAAACAACATAGACCATTCCCTTTGGAAAACTCAAAAGATAAACTGAAAATCAAGGTGTTCTCTTTCTTTTTTCAATTTTTATAATTAAGATTATTTTACCTTCAAAGAGGTTTTAGGAAGAACAAAGAGACAGAGATTTTAGATGCATTAAGATGCATCTTTAGAATGTATTTTAATTTAGATGAAGTGTAGATGCATTTAACTGCATTAAGTGAAATAAACAAAACAAAGCCAATGGTTTTAGTTAATACTAACATTGAGTATTAAATAAGGATTTGGGGACTGAATTAAAAAAAATGAAGACTGAATCTGTCAAAAATTACTTGATCACAAGTAAACAATACACATCCTCTTCAGCTGCAGTGTCTAGAAGTCATAATTTGACAATGTTCATGGATAACATGAGAGGATTTCTTCAAAAGACCTGAAATACCATACTTACTTTGACACAAAACAACACGCTTTTTGTCCTTTCATCAACTACCAAACATTTATAGATTGTTCATTATGTTAGGTAAAAGCAAGCTAAGAAGATCTGTATTTGAAAAAATCCTTAGGAAACAGATGACTAAAAATACAGGTTAACATGCAGATCTGTTAATTCTTAATGTGGGATAAATAACTAATTTCCATTTTAATTAAGAAATGGAAATCCTGTGACAGGTTTTGATACCCCTGGTCCTACAGAGAATGATCCAGCAGTAACTGATACAAATGCACTCGTGGGACTTTCAGTTATTGAAGAACCACTTTCTACAGGATCAAAGTTAAAAAACCTGTCCTGAATTCACATTTCTTTCTAAGCAGAAATTATTTATTTTTCTCATCTTTGGAAGAACTAAAATCAACGTATACAGCCAGCACATGGTTTTAGGTTCATCTAACTGGTTTAGGGTACTTTGGGTTCTGTAAAAACATCGAGTTTGATTTTATGTCAAAAACAATAGCTACAGATATACTAACACAACTGCCCTAACAAATGATCTGCAAAGTAGTAGAAGGAGATAACAAGACGTCATTAAATAAAATGGACCCACAGACAGAAAACACAGAACTTAGCAACTACTGTACAATCACCTATAAAAAATTCTTAAGAAAAAAGCAGGACAATTTTATCCATAATAGCAAAATACTGCCAAAAAATGAGTCCATTAATACAATGTTTCACAAATACAAATT
Organism: Rhea pennata; assembly: GCF_028389875.1. Taxonomy (NCBI): domain Eukaryota; kingdom Metazoa; phylum Chordata; class Aves; order Rheiformes; family Rheidae; genus Rhea; species Rhea pennata. Next base: position 6,568,234 of record NC_084664.1, on the reverse strand, counting down.
ACAAAATGCTCATTTAGATGATGACTAATCACTAGATATAAAAACCAACCAATTTAGACATTTAGAACAAAAAACAAAATACAAGTTCAAGCTTTCCATGCAGCTCCTTAATTTGGTTTCATCTGTGTGAGATTCAGAACTCCTTTCAGCTCACTAAAGGTAAGAAAAGTTCCTTTTATATGTGGTAATGCAGCAATCAAACTGCTGACCAATTATATCCAACAGTTTATAAGAGAGGAATTTAAATTAATAGAACTACAAAATACATTCAAAGTCAGCAAGGGATGTTTTTTGATGGGAAGGTATCCCCCAAGAAAACAATGGGAAAACTGGTAGCCATATAAATAGAAAAATGCCCTTATTTTGCATTTCAATTTAGTTCTATTATGTGTGATTTAGTTCTGAATCTCAAATCATTTCTCTTCACTCATTCGATCTCCCCTGTGAGCATCAGGATTTGAAGAAATAAAGGGTAAACTGGAACTACACATTTAGCTTGTTTTTAATATGTATTTAGTAAATTATTTCACAAGGAACACAGAATAAAATGCCTCCCTGTGGCAGAATTTTGTTAGAAAGCACAAAATCAAATAATAATGTGCTTAAACATTGGTCAAGAAGCATCTTAAAATGATAAAATAAAAAATGAGTAAACATATCACAATACTTACCCTGAGAGCCACTACCAATGTCCAGGAATTATTAAAATTTGTGTTCTAGCTAGAGGCCTGTTAATTTTTCACTGCTCAACCTCACGATTTCCAAAAGCTTGTTTTGATCACTCTACATATTTTTTCAATCTCATTTTGAGGGAAAAAATGTAAAAGTCAAATTTTAGTAAATCTTCCACATAGTTCAGACAAGCATATGAACACAACACCCAAACCCAAATATTTCAAATAGTTCATCAAAGAGTATTTAACCAAACTCAGATGCATGCATCACGTACCATTTTGGTTCACATAACAAAACTGCCCTTCTGGCTCTATGAGCAAAATCAGTAGCGTTTTCAGTACCTTAATAAAGTACAAATTCATATTACAACTTGGGCCAGATGTGCAGAAACAAAAGGATATTACATCCTTAGATTCAGTCAGTAGATAAAGATACCTACATTGAGGTTCTACATGTGAGCAAGGCATTTTAATTCTCACTATAGTCAGTGGTATCTAGTGGTAAATACAGGCTTTCAAAGCTGTAAAGCTATTCCAGATGATCAAAGCGAGTCAGCTGCTTTAGAATGATCTAACACTCTATTGACAGTATTAACTAAATTTCTACTGACCGTAATGGGAGATTAAACACCTAAGTCATGCACAGACAGCTGCATATAGTCACCTAAAGAAAGATGTCAATCTTGCACTGAATCATTCCATAGCTGACTAAAACTTCTCTTTCTGTTAAGCAGACATCTCTAATAATCTAGATTCACCTTCCCATATAACACACAAGAGCAAAACTGGATGTCAGAAAAATAAACTACTTACTAAATAAACAAACAGATAAGCTAATCCGTTTCAGATTTCAAACTTTACATTTAGTCAATGTAAATTACAATTCCTGGTAATACATAACAGGAAATGCTGGCCTGAAAACTCTGATCTGAATGGTAGAAACATCTCCAAATCCATCATTAGCTTTACATTTGGAAGCACTAGGCATATATACCGCAACGAATGACCATTAGTTAAAACAACAACAACAACAAAGTTGAAAAAAAATAAAAATGCCATTTTATATGCAGCTCAAAATACTTTTGAAACATATGAACTTCAAGCAAAAAAGAAAAAATGAGAGAACAATTCACAGTAACACTTTATAAAAGAGGCTAAGAATTCTCTCTTGTTTGTGTACAATAGCTTGCAGAAAAAAGTCTCCTATTCAATTTCAATAAAGAAAAAAAAGTTTTGCTCTGTGATCACTGATTTCTTCTCTCTGACTACCAGTATTTATCAACAGAATTAGCTAATTGATTTTAGTTCTTTTTACAAGCAAACTGGGAAGTACAACACATTTCTTTTAGTACTGTTATTTCTAAAACACACGGTCATTTCCACATAATACTTTTTCCCCTACTCTCTCCCACCCTCTGTCCACATAAAAACTTTGTGTATGAATAAATATCCTTTTTTTTTTGAGATGTAAAATAAAAAGTTACTCGAACATAAAATAAAAAGCTACTCAGAATACCATTATATTATTAGAAAATCTATTCACATATTAGGTCCAAGTTTGGAAATGGATGCAACAGAATATAGTATGAAGTACTTAAAATGTTCTGACAAAATCACTCACCAACGCTTCTGAGAGAAAAACATTCCCAGTTTGTGCAGGTAACTGAATTCTACTATCTGAAGACAATTACAGCTCAGACTAGATACCATTAAAGCTAATTCAAAGACTGCAATATATCAGCCATTAAGCTTCATATACCAAAAAATAAAACAAAAAGCAGTCAGAAATTAATATGAGAAATAGTAACCTTTAGAAAAAAGTTAATGAATAGCTGCATATTTACAGGAATACAGCAATTCTACATTAAAAACATATACATTCTAACTATATCTAAAATAAAACCTGATAAGATCTATAAGTATATGTGCACATATTCTATACATATATGTACATATATAAATACTCCTGAGTATTTTGAACATATGTACATTTAAATAAACAAATTCAGTAATGGAGACTACTCACAGTATGCAAGTATTTAGCAACAGCAAAATACAATATCTCCTTCTAAATAGAAATTGATTTCATAAGCTAATTTCTGCTCTTATGTTTTAAGAGACAGAAAATCTTAATTGTCTCACCTTCACCGTTATGTTCGAAAGAACATCCTTTTTACCTATCTAGCTCCCCCTCGGAAAGTTTTCTTTTGTATCAACATGCCTGGAGGAGGGATCAAGAGGGAGGAGTTTGGTTGTTCTTCCTCTGACAGTAATATATAGAATTTGGAGATGTCACGCTGCAATTAAAGAAAAAAAATGAGAGGGTAATGCATTTGAAGAATAATCACTTAAATATTACTCAATGATTTTACTTCTGCTGAAATTGTAGTAACATTAAAAAGAGGGGGGTTTGTTCAGTCAGAAATATATATGTAGAAACATAAAAGCAAAAGCTGTCCTGCTTCATGTTTTATTCTGAGGTTTTAACCAACTAAACTTCCAAAATATATCAAATATTGACAAGAACTTTGCCCTTCATTAAAAGCTTTTGGTTAGAAATTGCAATCACATATTATTGTTTTCCTTCCTTAATTTCTATTTCTTATTATTCCTAGACCATGTATGGTTGTATTTTACAAAAAAAAAAAAAAAAAAAAAAAAAAAAAAAAAAAAAAAAAAAAAAAAAAAGGTCAGACATACTATCTAACACATCATACAAGATCTGAGCCCAAGATACATTACATATTACATGTTGTCATAACTTTTATTATAACATATAAGCCTTGTTTGAGCAAGATAAAAGCCACATTTTCCCTCCTATTTCAATTTTTATAGGGTTTTGAAAAGAGAAGTTATGTATAAAACCTGCTAGCAACATATATAAGATAATAAGAGGTATAAATTATTGCTACAAACTTATTCTCTTACAGTTATTTCAACAGCATTCATTATTGTCCAAAAATTATTTTATTCTTTATTGGGTAGACTAAGGATCTTTCCTGACAGATGATAAGAGAGTTACACACCATGGCTTTTGCTGGAAGGTGGCATGTTGTCCTTAAAAGCCAGTCAGCCTTAACACATGCAAACAGAAAAACAACTTCTATAAAATACTTTGATACATATCATCACCAAAGGAAAAATCTAAAGATGGTTTTAAAGAATTAAAGAAGCTAAGTGTTTTGTGATGGAAGCAACTTTAACTTCAAGCATAAATTATTCTTCCAGAAAGCAACAGTATGTTCTCAAGAGCAATTAAGTGAGTAGACTTGAAAATATCAGTAAATAATCATTCTATAATGGCACTAAAGCTACCACTGTCAAAATCAGCTACATTTATAATGTTACAATTGCTCATATCATTAACTACAAAAGAGATCCTTACCTGAACGTGGATTTTCTGCTGCTTCCTCTTCATCGTTCTGATTCTATAAAAAGGAGTAATGAAGGTGTAACGAAGACAAACCTCAGGCAAGGGCTGCACTCCTGCCTTTTTTACAGACTGTAACATCTAAAAGCTGAAGAGAGGAGAGCATGGATTTTTTTTTTTTTTTATTATCTACAGCTAGTAAAAGCAAGCTTAGAATTTGCAGCTAAAAGCATAACATTTAGATAGCAACTTCTTGTGTTACTATTTGGAATTTAGTTTCAGTCATTAGAAAGGCAGTTTCTTAAGTGGGAAAGCAAGAGGTTATGAAAAAAATAGCTTTAGAGAAAGACCATTGTTTTCTTCTCAGTTTTCTGCATTATTCCTCAATATATGGAAAGAAAAAAATAAGTTGAAGTTTAACAACAAAAAGATAACGTTCAGCACAGAAATAATTAAATATCTGTTCACTTAGTCACCGTGTACTTGACATAAATCTGACATTTCTATTAACTATGAAGTGTAGCATTCTTTTTTCCTTTTTGTTGACAGAGCATAACAAAAATATTTTTTCTGGTTAGCATTAGTATAGTACCATTAATCTAATGACCATGAGTATACAGATTTCAAGAGCTGGAGAAACAGATTTTTGTACAATTAAATATATCTCATGATTTTGCCATAACTCTAAACACTAGATTCTACTTGAAATTACTTTTCAGGCAAATTTTGCTAATTAAAATCTCAAGGCATCTGAAAGTTTATCCACAATGCATGACCTCTCCTTAGACCCACTGAGCCTCAAATTCTATTCCACCTCATCATCATCCAATTTCTACCTACAAAAAATATTCTGCAAGGCAATCCTAGAAATCTGTTTCTCCACACTATCTTATACTCAGCAGGGTAACAGACAGGAAATCCTTGCCTTTGTTTCAGAGTAAGAAGGGTTTATACAAGTTTTTTTTCTCTCCCTCACCTCTTCTCTTTAGAGGATTAATACTCTCTTATCCTAGTTCCTAACTTAAACATTGTTTTTCTCCTCCTCTCGATCTTCCCTCACGAGATAACTAATTAGGGACCCACAATTATATGTGAGAGGTTTTAGATTCAGTAATTGAAAATCTATTCCTTCTCACTGCATCCCCCTTTACAACAGCCAATTACATAGTGCAATGTAACCTAAAAAAATAAGTCATTGCAACTAAGCAGCTGAAGATCAGAGAGCTGGATAACCCATTACTGAGAGCTGGTGAATTACGATCTTTTTGTGTAAGTGAACAAAACGCAAAACCAATTATTTTTTAATAAAAATAGTGCTTTGGTTGCAAAGGTTTTCAAGACTCTATTTTTGCTTATAAAATAATAAGTTGTGCAGTAACTATAAATCATTGGAAGGGAGTGACATAAACTCTTATAGCACAGATAGAAATATATTTAATATTGCAGTAGCAAAGGGGGATCTATGAGAGGAAATGCAGCTTACAATGTTCATTATAATCTTTCGACATATCTAAAAATATAATTCTGAAATGTATATCCTGATCTATTCAACAGCCTCTCTCTACTTATTTTTCATAATACCCCTATTAACCAGCATTACTTTAATGCTAAAAACTGTGCTTCATAGCAGAAGGCAAATTACTTCACCTTGAGAAAGACATTCCATTTTTTTTCAAGAAATGGATCCAGCAAAACACTGTTATACCATACATAAATAGATTGTGGCATCCACTGGTAAAGTGCTCTATTGAATTTGATGTAAAATATCTTTTGTCTAGTTTAATTTAGGTTAAGATCCTCGTGGAGACAAATCCCCCACTAACAATGGAGCTTCTTGCACCTTCTGATTCTGCTCTCTGTTCATTAGCGAACACTGACTCGGAGACAACGTGTGATGCTCATAATCCTCTCTAAGAATCAGCAAACATCATGCACTATATCACACAGAAAAATCCACAAAACACTTGGGAAACTCAACTATGTGCATAACAGCAAATATGTATGAACATAGACATGAAAATAGTCTCCTAAAGTCAAAATTTCAACCTCTGGAGAGCAGGGAATGGAAATTATGTCAGATGGAGCAGATGTATGGTCTGCTTTTAGTTTCTTTAGGATACCCACACCACGGGAGTAAGCAGATGGAGGGATATCTCTTACGACCTCAAAGCTGAGCACTGCCCTGGAGCAGCAGTGCTCAGTACCAACTTTCAGAATGAGAACCACATGATTTCCTTGACTCTACTTGTAACAGAATTATCACTGAATACAGCCGTGGACAACCATTCTTTTGGTGCAATGGCTCTTCAGCTGTCCATCATCCAAGCCAGCCACATCACAGCAACAGAAGACACCAAGATGATCACACAAATACGGTCTTTTTGATGATTATTTACCATGGCACTTATGTCAAATACAACAAAAACGTAAGTACAGTTCTCATTCCGTGTATAGAAAGTCTTTATGGGAAAAAGCTTGTGTGTTCCAAAGAAAGACAAGCTAATTCAAATCATCTTGGTTATGTCTTTCAGGTGAGTACCTTTGTAAAATGTGCTGTTAGATAAAACAGTCATCAAATACAGTCATAGTTCTCACAGCAGCTGCCATTAAGAAGTGGAGACTTGATTTGATCATGTCATATGAACCTACAGCAGAATCAGAGCTCTAATAATGAACAGCTCTTCAATCCAACAAACAAAAGCAAAAGCTGGAAGCTGAACCTAGTCAAATGTGATCCAGAAATAAGGAACCCATATTTAACAGTAAGGACAATTAAGCATTGAAATAAATTGGGAATAGTTGTGGCTTCTCAAAATAAGCAAAAATTTCAGTGTTTTTATCAGATTAGTCCTTCTTTCTCTATTCCCCACCTGGTCCGATATACATACCAATAGATTTTCATAGTACAATATTTCTCATTTATTACACTTATTTCGATCAGTATAATAGTTATTAATTCTGATGCTTACTGTTCATAAATGATATTTGTGTATATACTTGTTTATGTAATGGTGGCAATTCATCGCTCAGCAATAAAAGTTCACATAGTTCAGTAACGCAAGTAGTGATCTTTGCATTGGATACACTTGCAATAGAAATATTATTTGCAGCCGCAGTTGCTAGGGTACGGATTTCTGTTCACTACAACAGCAGCTTCAGGGAACTTGTGATCCTTCCTCCCAGTGCTAACTTAAATCTACAAATGGGCAAAGGTGTGCCCGCAATTTGGGAATACCATAAAACAGCTGACACACTACATTAAGTGTTATCTCTAAACAATGCATGCAAGCTTATTACAATGTAAATTCAAATGCATTTACCATGGGCTGAATAAATTCAACTGCTGGCCAGGAGATTCAAGAACTCCCTCTGGTTCAAGACCTAAGTAATTAAGAGATGCCAAGAATGTCTGTTGTAAAACATCAAATTCATGGAATAAGAGTGATGTGGAAAAGCACTGGAAAAAAAAGGTATTGATGAGATATGCCTTCTTTGCTACACTTGGAATGCACAATGACAATAATATATATAAAACAAAAATCAAAAGAACATACACACAGAGAAACAGAATTATTTTATATTAAATACATAAAGGTCTGAGTTTGTCACTCAATAAATTTTACCTAAGGAGGAGCTGCAGAGCTCAGGCTAAGAAACATTTCTGAGCTAAACTAAAGGTGTGTTCAAATCCCTTTTAGAAAATAATGTAATAGTATAAAGTAGCTAATGTATTTACCAAGACAATAATTCATATGATTTCCATTTCTCATTGTTCATACTGCACAACAGAGTAAGAAATTACACTGACATGAAATTTTGTATCTTTTAAATAGCTAATTGGTTTTACAGAATAACAGGAAATGGCCTTTATGGTAAGTGCGCATTAAAAGCATTGTTACACAAATTAGCTTTCTGCCTGATGATCTAATGTGCACTGAATAAGGCTGAAAATTAGCTCAGCGCCTAAAAACAGTTATTCCATCTACTACTACTTGGCATTCTGAAAAAAAAACCCAATATTAGTATATTTTAAGTATTTTATATTCCTCAAAAGATCCTGTAAGAATGCAAAAGATTACTATTATCATCCATAAGAGATTTCCAGTCTTTCTGATGCACTGTTTTTTATACTTCATGAAGTGTCTGTCACCTTTTATTATATGGCTCCAAACATGACTATGAATTGGAAAGTACCACAACCCTAGCAAAGACTGGGTTATTTCATTTCACATACATTTCTTACTGCAGCTCCCTGTAAGATTAAAGTCTCAACTATACCGTTTTAGCAGGGATACAACTGATACATTTTTTTCAATACTATATTTGCCAATGAACTGGAATGCAGTATTCTGTAGTTTTTAGATTAACGTGAAAAAAACAAACTCAAATCAACATTTATGCTGAGATAATTATTCTCCAAAGCTTCCAAGTTTCAATTTTTGCCTCTCTCTCCTGCCTAGCTAGCTGTGGCATCTGATTTATCAAAACAACTTACAAAGAAAATATTACTTACTATATTTTTTGCATAATCTTACCCTTAGAACTTAAGTGCTCTGGCTTAATTTGGGCTTACTAAACATACACACACAAATCACAGAAACTTATCATAACTTTTATCTTTAGCAGCCCTCAGCAAACAGGAAGAAAGTATGATAGTCCTTTGGACTAGAAAATCTTCAGATCTTCAACAATTGTTTGATATAAAGGAATCACTATGTATTTTTTTCTATTTCAAGTTAATGAATTGTTGTTTTGAAAGAATTAAGCAGCACTGTGCTTTATATATATTAACAATAGTGACCACCCATGCATAGCCAGTTCTTTGACACACAAAAGTTTAAAAATGACATAATAAAGAAACAAAGGTCTGCAGTCTGTAAGTAAATTCCACTTAAATCAAACATAAAAAAATGCACATTGCTCTTGAAGACACAACACGAAGACTAACTTTAACAAAGGAATAACCCATTGTTGCTTATGGATTATGAAATGATGATTGGGATGAAATTATAATTTCAATTTACCAAGGAATTTCACAAAAATCATAAACGCAAACATTTCAGTATCTTTAAAAGAGAAGAAGAAATGACTTTAAAATATGCATAAAACTCTTGTGCTATGTAATCTTCAATATTTTAATGGACTAATGCATACTGAAATGTAGTGAGGCACTTTGCTTATTTACTTAAGCAGAAGACTTCATGCTGCCTCATTCTTCTCCAGCCCAGAATCTGATAAAAATAACATATTCTATGCATGACAGCATCTGAGACTCTTTGATAATTACCACTGGCCTGAAGCCAAAACATAACTGAGCTCTTCTCAAAAAAAAAAAAAAAAAAAAAAAAAAAAAAAAAAGAAAGAAAAGAAAAGAAAAAAAGAAAGAAAAGAAAAGAAAAAAAGAAAAAAAAGAAAGCCTTGATTTTATCTTAAGAAAAAATGAAGTAAATTAAACTGTTTCATACTTGTCTTAGGTGATGCCTCAGATCACACACTCCCACTACTGAAATACAGCAAAATTGTAGAAATGCTGGAGTTAAGGAAGGGCTTTGGTCAAGAAAGATTTTTAAGAATCATACCCTCCACCTGCAGTTGTGAGAACATGATGCACTCAGCAATGCTAGAAAGTGTAACCTGCATCAAAATAAACAAAGTTTGTATTAGTAGAAGTGAAGTGGCTATAGAGTCTTCTGCTTATGGCTGTAACCAGCACCGAATTGAGACTATGAACCAACACCTTTTTCCACCTTATCCCTTTTTTCCCTCTCCCTGTGAAAATTCTTCCTTTTCACTAATTATCTGCTCATCCCACCAGCCTCCTAACAAGCTTCACTGTTTTGCAGTCCTGCCAATAACGAAGCAATTGGCACCACAAAACCGTCTTCTGCCGCCGTTCCCCCACCGGACTTCAGGCAGGTTACGGGCGCCCGGCGATCGGGCCGGGATGCCCGCCGAGACCCCAGCGCAGGCCGCGCTCCACAGCCGCTGCCTTCTCTCCGGCCCTGAGCCGACCGCAGGACACGGCTTGGACCCCTGCCCGCAGGCTTTACGGGAAGGGAAGGCTGTTTCCAGGACAAGGGGACACGAGGAGGGACGCTACAGGAGCAAGCTCGCGTTTTGAGGTGCTTTTTGTTAGATAAAGCAACGCTACTGCCTCCCCCCCCCCCCCAACGGGGGAAGGCTGGGGGGGGTCTATCAGTGCGATGTTCTTTTTGTAACACCTGAGGCGGCTGTGACACCACAGCCTCGTACAGAGGCTCGGGGGAGATCCCCCCCCGCCGAGCCTCTGCCCCTCGGGGCGCAGCGAGGGCACGCACGCAGCGATGGCGGCGGGCGGACCCCTGCCCCACAACATGGCGGCGGCGGAGGGCGGCCCCTTGGCGGGACCCCGCCCCCCCCAGCTCCCCTGGCAACGCCTGGGCCGGCGCTGCGCGCGCATCGGGCGGGGAAAGGGGCGGGACTTCCTGCGCGGCTCGCTCTCCTCGGAAATGACATCAGCGTGTCAACATGCAAGATGGCGGCGCATCATCGGCAGAACACGGCAGGGCGGCGGAAAGTGCAGGTGAGGGCGCGGCGCGGCGCGGCCGGGGGGCTGGGGGCTGCGGCGGCGAGGGCGCGGCGCCGCTTGGCCCGGCCCGGCCCGGCCCAGTCCAGCCCAGCCCGGGCGGCGGCGGGTGTCGGGGAGGGGGGCGAGACGGGGGCGTTGCCGCGCGGCCCGCGGGGGCTGTGCCGTGGCTGCCGGGCGAGATGGGGAGCGGGGGGGGAGGGAGGGAGAATTGGGGTTTCCATGGCAACGCAGCCGCCTCCTTCCCTTTCCGTGCTCCCCCTGAGGCACCCCGCGGTCGCCCCCGTCCGTGAAGGGGCGGGCTGAGGCGCTGCGGGCTCCCCGGCCCGGGGGCGGCCGAGCCGGAGCACCTCGCTGCTCTCCCCTGCCCAGCTCCCCCTAAGCGCTTCTCGAAGGAAAACCGCGGCCGAGCCGCGCTCCCGCTTCGAAACTTTCTTCGTGCTCCTGAGGCGCGATCAGACCTTGCGGTGTGGCTCGTAGGGCACGTGCCCGTGTGGGTGCGAATATACTGAATAACCTTGCAGGAAATCGGGATTGGCGAAGTACCTGTGAAAAATGCGGACTCTCTTTAACAGTGAAAGTGATTAAAATGATTTTATTGTGATTCCTTAACTTTTTTCCCCCATACTACCAGCACTTTAAATCTTTCCCACATTGAAAGCTGTAAAAATACTTAATGTTTTATCAGTATGTAAAGCTGCCTGTCTCTAGTGACAAGTTCAACTGTATCTAGCCATCGTGACCAAAATAAATATTGATTAATTCTGAAATTCCAAAGATGGCTTCTGCTTTTGAACACATCTTTTGTATTTTGCTGCCCGGAGGAAATGTACTATTCTCTATAGCCTTGAGTGGGTTTTGCAGTTAAGGTAAGCACTTAGCCTGTACTATATTAAATAAAAGGAATCTTGCCCAGCCAAGAAACTTCTCTGACGTTCTCTAAAATACAAAGTATCTGAAATGTAATATCCCTTTATTGACTTCACTGCCTGTGTCATGTATAAGTTCTTGCACATTGTTCTCCTAAGGAAGGGATTTTTATGATAACTAGGTATTTTTTTGATGTAGTCCTATTTCTTTATGAAGTGTTACTTCTCTGACAGCAACATACATCAAAGGGGACATAGTGTATTTGTTTACCACTGTGTGCCTTTTCCAAACAGTACTTGGCTCAAAAGCTTGTATTTACTGGTGGTTTTGTGCTGTTTTATGAGGAATCCTTCCTCCTTCTTGTTGTGTTACATTCTGTTTTTCACTCATCCATATTCTACTCCCCAGTCTGTCCCTCAACCTGTGCTCTAGATTTGATTACACTGCAAGCATATATCTGATTTCTCTATAAGCAAATATGTCAAGCCTTGAGTAAAAGCTCTGTATTTTCTCGCACTCTTATTTCAGCTACTTGGTTAGATACAGGATTTTGTTCATATAATGGGATCCTAAGTGGCTGTTATATCCATCAGTTTCAGCAAAGTTATAACGACTACAATTTTGTTTTCTTCCCCATGGCAGAGCATTTAGGGTGCTGCTACATCAAGCTTCTTAGAAACTTTTTTATTTTTTAAGAAACAGAGTTTTCTCCAGAATCTATAAGGCTAGGAAAAAAGGCTTTCAGAATAATGCCTCTTGGGCATGGAGGAACTTGATTCTTAACCTGACATGAGAGCTGGTTCAAGTTTATTGAAATCTGGAATATTATTATCTTAGATGCCTCCAAGCAGAACCCTCCAAAAGAGTTAGTTTAGGGGCATTTCTGTCCATATATCTGTATGTGTAGAACTTAATCATAATAAACAATTTTGGACTTCAAAATAAATTTCATGTATAAGTAAAGGCAAGAAATGTAATTATTTAAATGTACATAAGACATTTTAAATGCCTGATTGAAGGCTGTTTGCATTTCTTAAGCCTAACCATGCATATGTGAAGAGTGCAATAGTGAGGCTGCCTGAGCTGAGGAAAGAATGGGGGTGTAGTAGTGTGGGGGTAGTGGAAACTGTGGTAAGAAAGTGTTGGCTCTGTGCTATAGCTTTCAGATATGTTACTGTGAATTAAGTCAAGATGAAGCCACTTTTCAGCTGGTGGCTTAAAGTAGCTGTTCTTGAGAGGTTGTATTGTAACTGCTCTTCCAAACCTGCTGCCAGTTCTGTGTAATTCCCTGCCCCTTCCTGCCCTCCAAACCTGTTAAGCTAAAGGGCAGAATTTCACTGTAAGTGACTTGGATCATTATCCAATTACAAATTTATGGAATCAGTTTGAGTACTCTATTATGCACTAAAATATCCTGTAAATATTAAGAAAACTTTTTTGCACAAGTTTCTATTATATTTTTTACACTAAAATTATATCATGACGGCAACTGGAAACTAGTGAAACAAATACACCCTTATGTTTAGAAAATATTTTAGCTACTCATTTTCTTGAATGTAGCATGTATTAAAAGCACGCTAGATTTTACATGTATTAAATGCCATAATATATTAGATTTTTATTTATTTAATACCTAATCAAAAGAATAGGAAGTCAGTTTACTCGTTGTAAAAGAATAAGATGAATTTCTTAATACTTTGTTACTTCTATTCTAGGGTCTGGAACTCCTGATAAAAATTCTCATATAGACATATCCTTAGTTAAAAGCTTATTCTAAGGCATATCATCTGATCTACAAAGATGATAAAGAAATAGAGTTCTCTTTCTTGATTTTTTTTCCCCCTCCTCTCTTTTTGTAATGTAATTGATACTGAATGTTGTGGAAACCTTCCAGTGATTTTGAAAAATACTAGTGTGATATTTTTTTAATTGTCTGTAGTAACACTGGTACTTATGAAAATTTTCTCTCCTTGTGAATAAAGAATGCACACTGCTGGATCTTGGCTGTTCACCTTATGGTCCACTGTGACGATGTGCTAGTATTTTTAAAATAGGTTTGAGAGATGGAGAGTCTGCCCATCCATTAGGACAAGGTCTGTTATAAGAAATGTAATATAGCAAAGTAACCAAATTTCAGAATTTCAGATTCTGATGTACTTGTTGTCCATAAAGGAGAAAAATCATAGGTCCTGCAAGAACTTCACTTGATTTTGTATGCTGAAGTGTATTTGTTGACTGTAACTTTAGCTCTAGCACTCCAAAATAGTCATTAGAATGATTAGTCTTGATTCATTTAGTGTGCTGAATCCGATGAATTCTTTATAATGGGGGTCATCACTTTTTGTGCAATGTCTACTGTAGTGAAAGATTCTTATTCGTTACGGGAATTTGTAAAACCTACTGCAGTATAAAAGTAGGCGGCCTTGGTCATTATTAAAATGTTTCATTGCCCGCAAACCTTGCCCCGCTCAGGCCATTGTGGCAATAACGCCTCTAGATCTATATCATAGTCATTAGCGTCTTTGTGGCTTGAAACTGGTTGTAAACGAACCCAATGAACAAAGTAGTAATGTGCACTTAGTCTCCTCTATTTGCAGTGTGTCCCAGTTTGTACTTAGAGCTTCCTGCTGACCTTTCTAGTCCTCTCCACCTATAATGCAGTACCTCTTCTGGAGTGTCTAAAGTGTGCATGACGTGGCTTAGAGTTGAAGTTTGTCACACAATTTGTTCTCAGATGAAAACCTATTTTATTTACAGTATTTACATGTATGTGTGAATTTATATAGGTATATGTGTTTATGCTATATGTAATGCATACTGATACACACATACATAATATATATAGCATATGTGTATATAAAGAGCATATACTGTTTGAATACATACTTTGTATACAAATACATTTGTATATGCTTTTCTGTATTTGTTTGTATAATTATTATATTTACTTAGTTATATTTATATATGCTCCAATAAAAAAGTAAAAAAAAAAAAAAAAAAAAAAAAAGACTTACGGGCCTTTTTTCCCCCAAATAATGATGTAAGGGAGAATTGCCTGTGGATTATCAGCAACCTTCCTTTGCTTATCTTAGTGAACTTTTCATTTTTGTTGACTTACCTGCTGTCCCCCCCCCCAGTCTTATACAACCTTTAGGCCTTTAAATCAAGGATGTAAGCTAAAGTGCCATCGTTCTTAAGTTCTCTGTGTAAAGATGGGCATTTCAAACACCGTTTCAGCAGATTTCACACAAGCCTTATTTTGTCCCTCTGTGGTATTTAATATAGAATTAATATATTTGAATATAAGCCTAGATGCACCTGTCATTACACTTCTGTTTCTAAAAGTTTATATAACAGTTGTTTAGTTCAGTCTGAATAAATCTTTATGGTTTGCAAATGTAGACCATTGAACACTTTTGAAAAAAAAAATAGTAATATTTTCCACAGAGGCAAATGACAGCTAGTGGGATGTCATTATGCTCCAGTGGGAGTTGGAGAGTCAATATTTGTACCATACTTACCATTTTCCGTTCACATTGTGTTTGTGAAAAGCGGTTCATCATGATGAAAACTCTTTCCTTATCTAACTGTCCTTAAAATAGAAGCAATGTTAATCTGAAATGATAGTATGGTATCCAAAAAACTCACTGAATGCAAAACCATTTTCTGTCATGTTAATTTTCTCCCCTTTGTGTTTCCAAGGGCTTTTAGTGAAGATAATTGTTTAATATTAGAAATAGAGGAAGAATTAAATGGAACATTTTGCCTAATTTGCATTAGTATCATTTTATTCATCATTTAAAACTGGTTGTCACAGTTTTTCTGTGAAATTCAGAAAGCTGTTGTTACCTGTTCTTTGCACTATAGGGATTTGTTTTTCTTATTCTCATATCTTAGATTTAAAAGTGTGTATCAGGAAAGGTATACAATTCATTATGTGAATGGAAAAAAAAAATCTTTAAGTATATAGAACTGTAAGCTTTAGGAGAAACCAGAATAACTGGTTAAATTTTGTGAAGAGTAGCTGTGACTGCTGGGTGATTTTGCAAATATCAAGCTTTACTTGTTTTCTTGCCCTTATTTTTTCCATCAAAGCTGTTGGATGTTTACACAAAAAAATGAACAGTAAAAAATAAAATTTTGATCTCCTAAATGTTGTTGCAGAGTTCCTTTGTCAGATTTCTCATAGGGAAGAAGGATGATATATTTCATCCTGAAGTGGTAGCGAACTCTAGGTTTAGCTCTTAAATCTGTTGTAGACTCACTAACCTTGAAACAAAATAGTTGCTCCCATTGGCTCAATTTATTCTCTTAAAATATAAATAATATTTCCCAGAAGGTGTTTGACCAAATCCACATGTGGAAGCTGATAAAAGGAACCTAAGTCAAATCTGCATTTGCTGGTTTAGCAAAATTAATTCAGTGTGTGTATTTTATACTGCAATTTCTCTCCTGGTCTAAAGATTGATATGGATATGATTATTGGTACATTAAAAAAGTTTTTATTGATACTTGACCTATTTAACAATCGATCATACTTGCAAAGGTTTTTCTTCTTTGTTTGTTTTAAGCCGTAGCTGAGTTAAAAAGATCTGCAAGTACAGTGACGGTGGTGGGTATTTTATAGTGGAGACCTGGTTTAAATGACACTTCTGATACCTTCTAGCTGCGTTCTTGGTCACTGTTATTTTGTTTAGCTTATTCAAGCTTTTTACTGTCAGTTTTCAGTAAATACTGTCACAAAACCTGAGTCTGTGATGTTGTATCTTGCTTTACCCTAATTCCTATAAAAAGGAAATTAATTTCCAGATGTTACAATTAAAAAGAGTCAGATATCTTTAATCAAGCCCCACAATGAAGCTGTTTTCTATGAAAATCTGCATTTTAGTTGCACTGAATATTTCAGTGGTGTTCACAGCTGAAAATGGTTGTTAGTTTTCAGTTTTTACCTCATCATATATCTTTGACCAGTGTGACCAGAGCACCTCTTTGAGCTGACAGCCACCATTTCAAGGTCTTCTAGATGACAGTTTTAATTATGCAAACTCCTTTATAGCTAGAAGTGAACAATCATTATTTTCCTACATCTTGTCTGTATGAGGGTTTTTTTTTGCTATCAGTTAATCAGTGTTAAATAAGAACTATAAGCAATGTAGGGAGAAATTATTTCATCTGCTGCATTTTAAGAAATTATAAAACTTGATTTTAATTCTGTCAAGATTAACATAGAAATTTCTGAGTCACAATCTCCCTGATCCTATGGAAGTATTAATTGTGTATGAAAATTACCTTATTACTAGAGTGGGTCATCATTTGTTTACCTTTTTGTACATGGGTATACACATCATACATTTCCGTATGTAAAATTAATGTATTTATGAATTTTATAGCCATTCTGTGTTTGAACTTATGAAAGTTAAAATAGTAACGTTACAAAAAAAAAAAAAAAAAAAAAAAAAAAAGCCTCATTTAAATACTTATGCAGCCACGTAGTTTGACAGTCTTATTTATGAGTAGGGTAAAGAGAGAGCTCTGTTTTATGCCTGAAAATGTAACGGATCTGGGGGATGATTGACAGAAAAGAAGAGGAGTAAATCCAAAAGTCAGGGATTTGTCAAAAAATATCCTGCTAGCAGTTTGGGGGAACAACAGCTGAAGCACACCTGCTGATTTTGACTCTGACACTGTATTTCTGGAAGAGATTAGTCTCCCTAGTAACTAACGTCAAATTTGATCTACTGATCTTTTGGTTTTGGTTTCCTTGCAGCTAACATAAATTTGTGTCTACTCATATTTAGTATTTTTAACTGAATATTTTTCTTGGCTTTATATATGAATTATGCCTGAAAACAGTATGAATTTTAAAGCCATCCTTTTTACTTGTTTTGTATCATTATGTTAGACCTTGTCTTTTCTTACAACATTCTTCCACTGAAGCAGTTTGACTAGGTCTTCTAAATGTAGACACAAGTAAATCAAGCCCAAGTGAGAAGTTGCATGTAAATCTTACTGTCAACGTTACAAAAAAGTTTGCTTCTATATATAGGCATATAGCGTGTTTCCCTCCATCTTCATTTGTTTATCAGAAACTGTCCTGATTTGGTTAAATTTTAACATTAAGACACTGTTGTGCATGTCTAATAGTGTCTTCGCATAACTTCTCTGAAGCTTTTTGTAGGTGGGGGACTTGGGCATGGATAGCAAAAGTACTGTGGATGAGTCTGGAGTGGGTGAGGGAAACCAGGAGTGTGGGAAATCAGGACATGGTCTGAAAGTGAGAGGAAGAGCTGAGGCTCTGCAAGGATTATGAGCAGCTAATGGTATGTATGAGCAAGAAGGGCTTTAAAGGCATTGCAGTAAAGGTATTGCTGGAAATTATAATAAATGGAGCAGTGGAATGGTTATAGGAGTGTTAGGGCTAGAAGATTCAGGTCGCTCTAATTTTGATCCTCCAGTGTTGCTCTAGCTGTTGCAGCAGTTTCTAAAACAGAGAGAATGGGCCTGGATATACAATTTCTCAAAGCATCAGTTTTCTTTACTGTGCCGCAGAGGGTTGAGATAATTCAGTGGAGGCGTTTCCGCCATTCACCAAATGGGCCTATCTCGTGGTATAGAATCGGAGTTTCCTTAAAATGCCTCTTCAGTGATAAAATCCACAGGAAACTGTTTAATTTGTTGGATTTTTCTGTTTTGCAAAACTGAGGTCTGATCTGGAAAGGGTTTTCTTGGTACTACTATAATGCAATTTCTGGATTGAAAAATTGCTTTCAGATCTCTGGCTTTAGACCATTCCCTGAAAGAGTTTTGAAAACGCTGGTGCTTTTGTATCCAAATGATTCCTGCTGTTGTCAGATTGGATTATATCAAGCCTAAAATTTTATCCTGTTGTTGTGATTACGTTTTACAGAATCTGGGAAAGAGCTTAGCCGTCAGTTTCCTTCCTTTTCATTAAGCTTGAGGGATTTCCTCGTAACCCAGGATAAGTGGTCAGGAGAGATGCAGCTCGGTCTAACGGGTGTAACTCTGAAGACTGCTTTGCTTTATAATTGTGTTTACTGGGCATTGCTCAAGCAGAATGCTGTAGCTTTTGTAGCATGTCTCCTTCTCCCATTGACTCTCCATGTAGTGTTTATGAACAAAACAAATAAGAGAACTGAGTCTAGTCAAATACAGAAGTAAATAAAGAATTTCTGTATTTCAAAAAGCAGGAAATATTTGTATTCCTTGTTACATTAGAAAGTAGATAATTTTAAAATGTTTCCAAAGTCTGATCATCTTTAAAGTATCATCATAATAATAGTAGTGCAATTTCTAATTCTCTGTTTCATATATTTACAGTCACTCAATGCTTAGTATTCCTTAGTGACTTATCCTCTCCCTTACGAAACTGGAAAATACTGTCATCTCAATTTTAGTAACTTAAGAAATGAATTTAAGAAGTTAGATGCACAGTCAGTGGGTTGTCCAGGATCACCCAGAATATCTGTGCAGAGCAGGGAGTTGAGCTAAGGACTCTGTGTCTAGGCTTGAGTTGTAATGATTAGATAATCCTTTGAGCTCTCTTTCTAGCACTGCTAACATCTTATCTATGGCCCTTCTCCATTTTTCAGGGAAAAAAAATGAAGTTGATGGTAACTCTCAAACTGATAGACTAAATTAATGTTTGTCAAGCTTGTAGTATTTTTTATCTGAAACCTCAAAAAATGAAATTAGATAGCAGCATCTTATGACCAAGTCAATATCTTAATACCATAATCAGATTTATGTAAATGTATTTTAGGTTTCCTATGTGATTAGAGATGAGGTGGAGAAGTATAATCGAAATGGGGTAAATGCACTTCAGCTGGATCCAGCATTAAATAGACTCTTCACAGCAGGCCGAGACTCCATTATAAGGATATGGAGTGTCAATCAGCACAAGGTAAGCTTAGAGAGGATTCCTCAGTCTAATTTGTTTTTCAATTTATTATGCTAGTAAGCTGCTTACAGTTTATATATCTGACACTGAATAATTTAATTATTTGAATAATTTAATAATTGCCAATCATTAGCAGAAGGGAAATCATTTTGATGTTATTCATATTGTAACAAAAATATGTGGGTTTACAAACTTGTATTTGGGTCTATTTTTTTTCTATGATGCAAAACTAAACACTTTAGGATAATTATATATGAAATGAACACTAAGTTTAAAATATATAGGAATTCCATTGAGGATTAGTCTGTGATCTCTCAAAAAATGCTGCAATAGCAACTTCAGGCAACTCTATTCTAGACAACTTTTGATCCATCTAAAGGTTGAAGAAAATGTTAAAACCAAATCTGATAATCGTATTAATCTTTTTCCATTTTTGAAGAGAGCTTATAAATTTCTTCCTTCGTTTCCAGCAAGACCCTTATATAGCATCTATGGAACATCATACAGATTGGGTAAATGATATTGTGCTCTGCTGCAATGGTAAAACATGTAAGTACTTAAATGTTGAAAAATTACAGCATTCAGAAACTGTGTGTAAAAGTGTATTATCTGCTGTTTTAACCATTTGAATACTTTGAATACTTTTTTTTTTAGTCTCCTCTTAGTGTATAAAATTAATTTCTGTAATGCATATTATAAATATGATAAATAACTCTCAAGTGTTCTAATGAATGTTAAAATGTATATATCATTTAATCCTTTGTAAAGAAAATTAAAGAATAGTAAGAATGTGCTCTGTAGTAATGCATGATCTACTAATGTTTACTCTTTATTCTTTCCAATTCAGTAATATCTGCTTCTTCAGATACTACCGTTAAAGTTTGGAATGCACATAAGGGATTTTGCATGTCAACACTAAGGACGCATAAGGTGAAAAACATTTTCTGTAAATATAGTATTTTGTCATTGACAGTCTTTTAAAAAAATGAAGCTGTAGACTTCAAATGGATAATATTGTTGGTTCATGTTGTTATACTTTATTGCAGGATTATGTGAAAGCCTTAGCGTATGCAAAAGATAAAGAACTGGTAGCATCTGCTGGGCTGGACAGGCAGATTTTCCTCTGGGATGTAAATACTCTAACAGCACTGACTGCCTCAAATAACACCGTCACAAGTAGGTACCTAGAGAGGGGAAGCAAATGCAATATATTTTATTGAGTCCATGAAATCTGTTTAAGACCATAGATACTGGCTTCTGTGTCTACCTCACAAAATACACAAGAAGTGTGGGTTTTATAATATATACTAACTTTTTTTTTTTTTTTTTTTTTTGCATTATGGATAGCTGAAAATCTAGAGCAGTGGAGAATTGTGAAGCTTAGGCTAGAGTACAGGAGTACAGAGTCCTCTAGTGTACTAGAGTCCTCAGCTAATATATTGCAGTAATTTTCCCTTATGATATGTGATTTCTGTATGTCATAATTTGTGTTTTGTGTGACTGTCATATCAGGATTAATCTCTTATTTCATCATCATCTTTTAAGAAGTGGAGTGTACCGCTTCCCTATTCCAATGAAGAAAGACATTGGAGTTACTTATGAGATCTTTCCGCAGACAGCAATCTCAACACCCCTTTCTTACAGTAGTTGGGAGAACACTAGTTAGACTACTCATCTGGGAAGTATGACACCAGTCTTCCAAGTTCAGTTAGATTTAATCAGTTGAGTGAATAACTCAAATCTGGGTCTTCTGCATCCTGTTTTGTATGGCTGTTACAGCTTATGTTGTGTTGAAAGTGATCTAGTCTGACCGTGGTCTGTTTTAGTGTCTGGATCTAGTCTGGAAAAAATATAATTGAAAATGACTGGTCTTTGTTATTTTATAAATGCTTATATGAACTTTTGTAAACATGTAGAACACTTGATAAATGAACAGTAGTAGCATCTCAGCTGTATGAATTCAGAAAGACTGCCATGTTGCCACACTCTCTTAAATTCTCTAAATGTACTATAAGATTATCTACATCCTCATTCATAGGTTAGGAATGACTCAAAAAAAAATTGCAAAATGAAAATTTGACGGAAATATGTGAGTTTCATGTTAAGTCATCTTATTGCTCATGACTACTTGAGTGGATTTGTTGGGCTCTGTTTTGAAAGATCTTGTTTAAAATGGAAGTAACAGAACAGATACTATTGAGAGATTTCAAGAGTACACGATTCTGTAAAGAAGAAGCAGGGCATGTAATTGTTTTGGCACTTTTTCTGGAATAATGGTTTTGTCCGCTTCTGAGTGGAGTGTTAATCTTTTGGGTTTGATAGATGCATCTTCTTTTTTAAAAACTATGAGCAGAGCGGTCAGTTTTGCATATGTTCTGTTTGCAGGACTTCTAAAATTTAGGCATAGCCTTGAGCGGACATCTGTGTAGCGTTCAGAAGAGAGATGGCTTGTGCTGAGCTGTTTTGAACTATAGGTGGGATGGCACCTGACTGCACATATCTATGCAGATTTAGCTATTATTCCCCAGAAGTTTGCTATCACGGAAGTATTTTATTACGCAACTTTTGCTGATAACTAGATTATATAATCTTGTGTTTGAAAGAGATATTTATTGTATAACTTAGAAAAACAAAGCTGTGTATAAAAATGATTTTTTAGACACTGCAGTGGTGCTGTAGTACCAGAACGATTCAAATGAATCGTAATTGTGAAGCTGGGAGTACTGGCAAGCTGATGCTTGTTTTGATCTTAAGATCAAAAGGAAGTAGAGGCATTACCTCTAAGACAAGAGGGATAAATTTGCATAAAAATGGTGTATGTGTTCTTCTTTCTTCTTTTTAAGCACAAGTGCCTGTAAGTAACAGTGCTTCTGTAAGGAAGAGTGTAGTGTACATTGTGAATTTCTGTTCTTCTGCAGTCCTTTCAAACACCACTCATTTCCTCAGAGTGCGAATGAAGGCAGTTGTAAGCTTTAATTTCTTCTCTGATTATAGGGAAGTGATGCACACAAGCCAGCGTTATAAGGGAGCCTGTTCTTAAAGGGTGTTGGCAATCTGCTTCGCCGTGGTTTAAATTAGGTGGAGAGACTTTCCTTTTGCGGAGTAGTCTCTTCCAGAAGGGGAGGAAGTAGAGCTTTGATTTGTTTTGGCATATGTGCTGCTTTGGAGCAGTTCCGAGCAAAAGGATATTATGATTCTCTTTTGTTCCTGATATCTTGTCCAGGATAACACTGTACAGGTGGAAGTGAAAGCCTTTGACAAATTATCATGATTTTTGGACAGTGTGCTACCTTCAAGAGTTTTCAGTACTGCTTTTCAGCTTCAACTAGTCTCTCTTGGCCAGTGGAAGACTGTCGCTTTACTTTTGGTAATTGCTAAGAAGTTGCCATTTGGTTTTTTTTGAAATGTAAAGGTAGCATCTGTGCTCAGGTGACACGTTTCAATGCTACAGGGAGGTTTTGCTACCCATTGCCACCGAACTAAGAACAGTCTGTAGTAGATAACACAGAATTTTCTGGTTACTTGGTTTGGAAAATTCTCTACTCTTAACACAAATCATATGTATTATGATTTCAATTACAAATACCATTCTCAGATGAAGCAGTTAAGAAGAGCATGAGTACAGTGATGATCCTGACACTGAACTGTGGTGCCAAAATGGCATGGTGATTGCAATGACTCTAAGTCTTACTTTGCTTTTATAGAGGTGTAGAGGAAGAATCGAGATGAGGTCTTCCTAGCAATATGCTATGAATAGTCTATATTTTTTTTAAAAAAACTATTTACTGGGTAAGGGACTTCTTCCTGTATGATTATCATGGGGTATTAAACCCTACGTTTTGGCCTGAAAAAGGTAGTATTTTTGAGTGAATGAATAAATGTTATCAACTGGTAATATTAAAAATGAAAATGTTAATTTTATTTTGAAATAGCTTCTTCCCTGAGTGGGAACAAAGACTCTATCTACAGCCTTGCAATGAATCAAATGGGAACAGTAATTGTGTCAGGGTCCACTGAAAAGGTAAGCAAAAATGTGGTAAGGCTCATTCTGCTTTGGTTCAAAGCTTAATGTAAAGAAAAGAAACAGTTTTACTCATTTTTGATTTCAGGTCTGCAGCAGCTGTTTTATTTAAATAATGAGGATATACACTATGATTTTGGCTCAGAATTTTTTAAAGGAGAGGTAGAAAAAGTATTACAATTACCTGCCTCAGTATAAAAATACATAAATTATTCATACAGCTTTAATACTCAGGAGAAACAATCCAGTCTCTAGCGTAACCCTTTCTCTATCAGAGATCACTACATTTCATTGTAAGAGCTCTGATTTTGGGGGCAGATGATTCAGCTGATTATAAAAACTGAAGTATGTGCCGTAGGTATGATAGGAAAGGTGTCAGCAATTTATGAGGCCCCTTCAGTGGTGGGAAATGAAGTGACCTAAAGAAATTCAAATGTTCCCAAGAGATAGCTTGTGCTCTTTGTTGGAGAGGAAGGTGACCACCTCCCTCCGCCTGATTTTTTTTTTCCCTAATTTCACCTTGAAAGTGTTTTATTTCCAACTCCAAGTCAATATAGAAATGAAAACGGGATATGGCAGCCAAGCATTTGAGAGGATTTTCAGATTTTTTTTTTTTGTTCCCCCCCTCCCCCCAACACACACACATCATTCTATCGTGTTTCCAATTGCTTCCATTCTTTAATTTTTAAGAATACAACAGAAAAAGCCAGAACAAACAAAATGACAGTCAAGAGGGAATAAAATCCCATATGGTTTTTAGAAATGTATAAGATTTAGCTAGGTTTATCTTGTTCTGATGAAATACATTTTTTTTTGGTGTGTGTGCATGTGCACACACGCATATTGGGAGTGTGGATTGCGCTATCTGGAAGGGCTTATTTTTCTGTAGCGGCGATGCACCCGCCTGTGGGAAGAGCCATGTTAATGCTGTCATCTGTGTTTCCTTACGTAGGTTCTAAGGGTGTGGGATCCAAGAACTTGTGCAAAACTAATGAAACTCAAAGGGCACACGGACAATGTGAAAGCTTTGTTGTTGAACAGAGATGGCACACAGGTATGTGCTTTTATTTGAGACAAAGTCGCTTTACAGAACTCAAATCTCATTGAATATCTGTTATATTGAAGGAGACTAATGACATAGATTCTTGTTAAGCTATTTTCTGCTTACAGATATTTAATGATTAATGGAGGGAGGCCAGTGAGTGAAAACTCTGATTTAAGACATCTGCATGTTGTGAGGGGGCTGCTTTTTTTGAAAGGGGGGGTGAGGTGGTTACAAAACATCTGGAAATTGTGACTAGAGCTGTTACCTGTCACTTTTTAGCATAAAGTTAATGGAAAAATGTTATTATACAGTTATGGAAGCTCTTTATCAAAAACTGATTTGAAAATTTAAATATTTACTTGATTTAAATACAATGGTTGTTGCTCAGTGTCTTTCAGGCAGTTCTGATGGGACTATCCGCCTGTGGTCTCTTGGGCAGCAGAGATGTATAGCCACCTATCGAGTCCATGATGAAGGTGTTTGGGCTCTGCAGGTCAATGAAGCCTTCACTCATGTTTATTCAGGAGGAAGAGATAGGAAAATTTATTGTACGGATTTACGAAATCCTGATATCCGTGTGCTTATTTGTGAAGAAAAGGCACCAGTTCTTAAGGTAATTGATTTTGCTTAAATGATTGCTGTAAGTTCATTCATAAAACTTCATAGTGGCTTTTAAAATACAAGACTGTAATTAAAATAACTTGATTTTTTTTTATAAGACCAGCTGTCTGAACTAGAAATCCTTTGCAGCATTACAGGTTTTCCAAACGTGTAACAATTTCTGTTTGTTGATAGAATCAGAAAATCATGTTAGAATTCCAGATTTCATGAAAAAAATGATTTTTTTTCATGTAGATTTTTAAATATTCCTAGCATTGTTCTTGTTTTAAAGCCAACAAGTGTCAAAGAAAATACATTGATGAAAACCTGTAGCAAAAAAATCAGAATGAAATCATTAACTATAAGGCTTGGTGTATAACCTTGGCTGTGTCTTCTGATGTACATGATGGGGTTTTTTTGTTTGTTTGTTTTGTGTTTTGTTTTGTTTTGTTTTTCCAACAGTATGAAGTCTCATGGATTAATTTCAGGCTATGTTTGAAATAATATATTTAATATGCATATGAGTAATACCTTGTAATTTTCTGTGCTAAAAGGTCTTTCAAGCACTAGTATGGAGGAATAATTTAGTAAAACATGTAATTATATTGCATGATATCTAATGAAATAGTAGTTTCAAATATGAGATGATATAAGAATATATATTAAAAATATATACAAACAAGTGTTCACTAAGACACATCTCCAATATATTGGCTTTGTCTCCTAGGTCAAAGGTGAATTTAACAATCTAAAGAACATAAATGTCTGGCTGCTATCTAAAATAGGAAAATTAAAGTATTGCAGAAATTTAATATATGTCAAACGTGAAAAGTTGTTTTTCCGGACTTTTGATCACTTTCAAGAAACTAAACTGTCATTGCCAAAGCTTTAGGAAGAAAAAAATTCATCTTAGAACCATTTTTAGAAGCATTAGAAGCATATAAGCATACGACTGTTAAAATATTTCCCATAGTCATGGGAACCAGCAGTAAGATTAATCATGGGTATTTTTGAACACTTAATCCTAACATTTTCTTAACTCAGAAACTCTGTACATGAGTGTGAGTTTCTTGAAGAGATTTTTTTTTCTTCTGTCCATAGCATTAGATGACGTGACTTTGGAACATGTAGGTGTACTGAGAGTCTCCAGTTCAAATAGACACCACCTCATAAGCAATCTGACTTCTTTATGAGCCAATGTTGTTGGCTTAATATGTACAAAATGAATCCTGGATATATTAACATTGTTTTGAAAAAGTCAAAAACTGGGAAATTTCATCTTAAAAATAAAAAAATGAAAGCTGTGATCAGCTGTACATAGATCAAGAAGAGGCACTAAGATCTTAGTTACAATGGTTCATTGTCATCCAAAAAGCTTAATATCAGAGCCAAATGTATAAAGTTCTGCTTTTTAATTAATCCTGAATTTTCTGCATTCTCTTTTTAAATGTTTGAAGTATCCAAGTACAAAACAATTTAAAAAATATTATGCTGCCTAATTGTACATTATACACGATTGCAGCATGATGGGAACAACTTTAAGTAATACTTGGTATTTATACATGCTTCACCTATGTTTTTCCCCATGCCAAGAATTTTTGTTGAATACTTTAAACAAATTTTCCCAAGTTTCAGAATTCTAACTTAACTATTTTTTAAAAATTTAACTTTTGTAATTCTTCAGTAAACCTTCAGTAAACTGAAAGTGGTGGTGTTTTTAGTGTCCATCAAGTATAGCAGCAGGCCTACCCTGAGCAAATATTAATTGGACATAGCAGAATTAAGCTAAGCATATCTGAAAGTATGTATGTCTTAATTATTTAGATGGAACTTGATAGATCAGCTGATCCTCCTCCCGCACTTTGGGTTGCAACAACTAAGTCGTCTGTGAATAAATGGGTAAGTGATGTATTTTACAGTCTGTGTAAATTCAGAATTCAGTGAAGCAGTCATGAGATATTTGCTGTCTTGGTTTGGGAACTCTTGGATTGTTGCTTGCAATTGAACTCTGACTTTCTATGATCTGTATAAGCTTTATTTAGAAATCATAAAATCTGCTAATATTGAAACTACCTAAAAAAGCATTAAGCTTTGCATTGTTTCCCATGCTATCTATTTATGCTGCTTTTAGAAATAAATGATCTTATCCAGTACTGGACATTTAAACATCTGAATAGCAGCATGAACTGGCAGTCGTTACTCACAGATAAAAGCAAAGTTTATGGATTATTGTGAATATGTCAAAATTTTGTTTCTTTCTTTAGACTTTGAAGGGAATTCATAATTTTAGAGCATCTGGGGACTATGATAATGATTGTACCAATCCTATACCGCCCCTATGTACACAGCCTGACCAAGTTATAAAAGGTAAACTGCTGCTTTTCAGAGCGCCTTATAAACCCTGTTATCATTAACAGAAATGGAAGATTATTAAGACTGACTCAGGCCTGTTGATACTTCATACTCTGATTTCAGCAAATGGGAAGACAATGTGATTATCACTTATCTAGTGTTGGTTATAATAAAAATAATATTTAAATTCTTTTGGTATCCAAGTTTTATAAAATAGTGAAACAAAAGAGTAATCACACAGGCATAGTGTGATTTTCATTAAATGAAAAGCTATAAATAATCACTCTAGTGACCTTAATTTTTGTTTGTTTGCTAGGGGGTGCTAGTATTATTCAGTGCCACATTCTTAATGACAAGAGACACATACTAACCAAAGACACAAATAATAATGTGGCGTACTGGGATGTCTTGAAGGTAAGCATAAATTTTGGATTAAATATCTACCATTGGATGGTTATTTTGTACTTGTGTTTTTTGATATTTCTTAGTATTAAGGATTCCTATGGTAGAAAGTAAGTCACCTTACTGTCCCAGAACATAATGCAGAGACTGTTTTCTTGAAGGGAAGGGTTATTTCTGAACTTTTCTGCATCTTAGCATCTTCATTCACCTGAAGCTTACAGACCCTTGAATCCTCACCTGTAAATAGGCATCTAATTTAGTAATGTCTGTTATAGCCTAGCTTTATTTTGAAGAGGGCCAGTAGAGGACACTGGCCATCTCTTGCCATTGCTAAATATAATAGCATAAAAAGTCTACCTGCGAAAGGGGAACCTGTGTCCCAGTCCCTAAGTCTAGTGAGGAGCCCATATATCCCAAAAGTATGCAATGACTGGTAGTCTATGGAATATGCCAGGAGGTTGAACTTACCACTTCTCCTCTTAGTTGGCTAGGTAGTAGGTAGGAATGTAGGAGCAGAAGGGTACCTAGCAAAATTACTTTTTCATATGGGAAGAGAAAGGCTGTCTGTTCCCTGATTGTTGCAGTCTGTCTTCATTTTGTTTTACCCAGAACTGAAAAACTTCTGTATTTCTTTTGATGTACAGGCATGTAAAGTTGAAGACCTTGGGAAAGTAGATTTTGAAGAGGAAATTAAGAAGAGATTTAAAATGGTGTATGTGCCAAACTGGTTCTCAGTAGACTTAAAAACTGGGGTGAGACACAACTTCTAAATCTATTGTTCTAACTTCATTCACTATTTGTTCACAAAGGTCTTAATATGTTACAAGTTTAGAAGAACGGTCATAGTTTACCTGATGGGTTTGATTCCTTTTGATCAGCAAGTCAGCAAATTCTTCATTCTCAATCTGAATCATTGCAGATTTTTTTTTTGTGGCACTGTCAGTTTAAATCCATTAATACCAATTATGAATTAATGTAATTGAAGCATATGCTCTTTTTTGTAGAAACTTTGTATTGTATTCATAGCTTAGTGTTTCTTCTGTATACACAAAGTAAAATTATAGACTTGTTTAATACAAAACAAGTGTTTCATTCTTCTTGCTGCTGGTCTTTTTCCAACAGATGCTGACAATTACTTTGGATGAAAGTGACTGCTTTGCAGCTTGGGTTTCAGCAAAGGATGCTGGATTCAGCAGTCCAGACGGTTCTGATCCAAAATGTAGGTTTTAACTAATTTTAATGTTTCATTGAGACAAAAAATAAAACACCCTCACAGACTAAATTCCAGTATTTGTTACAAAATATTCAGTAGTTAGGCATGTCAGTAATTGATTGGGCTTTGAGGATTATTTTCTTTGGACTAAATTCTGCAGAGGATTCTCCAATCAAAATGCTTCTCTTCTACAAGTGTTTCTGTTCAGGTTTTCAGTTTAATTTGACTCTTGACCATCAAGAAGCAAAAAAGAAAAAGTAATATTCCTAGACTTGGAACTATGACCTAATCTAAAGAATGTTTTAGCTTATGAGTGATTCAAGGGTAGTAATTTTTGAAAATTTCATTTAATCTTTTTGAAAAGTAAGCTTTTATTGAAAGATTGTAACATGCGGTTTTGAGTTTGTGATACACAAATGTCTGTGCCCATAAACAGTTCATTATGAGGATGGAAATACTCAGACTTTATGGGAAGTTATTAGCTGTGAATTGAAATGTAGGATATTACAATGCTGGTGATTTTTATGTAACTATAGTTTTGCTTAACGATGTCTCCATAGTAAACCTGGGGGGGCTTCTACTACAAGCACTTCTGGAGTATTGGCCTAGAACACATATCAATCCAATGGATGAAGAAGAAAACGAAATAAATCATGGTTAGTATTTTATTATTCTCCTGTTTTAGGATTTGTTCATATATTTTTATATGTCTGTTTCCTCTCAAACAGAGCTAGCTGGACTTGCTTTCTTAAAGCTGTCTCTGTATGTACTCTAGTTTTTAATGTTATATAGTATTTTTTTTTACTATACTTTACACTAAAATGTGCTGAGTAGCTTTCTCTTTCTAAAAGTACCAGCAAAAACAGAGAGCTCTATTCTGTAAGAAAATAGGTCAGTCTTGATTCTGAAGTTTCAGAAATTTTGTGTCATGATGAAAAACAATTTCAGGAAAAATTAAGCTTGACTTTGAAAAGAGAGTCTAGGTTATGACAGCAAAGGGCAATAACTGATTTATTCAACATTGGTCAGTAGTTTCTTGACATAATTCTGATTTGCTTGTAGACATTATAAACAGTACAAAATAAAACAAATTTATTGGAAGTAAGTATATCCAATGGATATTAATGTATGGAGTAGTTGTGTACAGAAGTATCATAAATAGTTATAAGTGTTCTAAGGTAAAAATGCTAAGTCTAATCAGACATTAGGTAAAAAGCACAGTTGTGTAAAATGCAAGATAGGGGCTAGATTTGACAGGAAGAAAGAGCTCAGAAGTTTGGATTATTTTGAAATAAATTCACCCAAGGTCAGTGTTGACTGAAAATTCTTATCTTTGGCCGTTACTGCTTTCTACACATACTGCAACTAAGAGAAATATAAATTCAACAATATTTTGGCATTTTGTGACAAGGATTGTGCCAAGAGTTCGGTATTTTCTTCTTTCAAAAGTCATCTCCAAATTGGATTATGGCACTTTGCAGGCTTATCTGGACAAATTTACTGATTCTCTTGAGTATTAGAAGACTATAACTTGAGAGCCAAATAATGAGAGAAATGTTAACTAACAGATTTTTGTCTTGTTGGATGCTATGCTACTCATTTGTGTAAATAGTCATAGATTAGGGGAATGTTCAAAATGTGAATCAGAATCTTCATTTTGGTTTTAAAATGCAAGACTTTAAGCAGCTGACGCTGGCCAGTGGCTTAAGAAGATAAAGTGTACTTCCTGGACATTGTGAAAAGAGATGCAAACTTAATAACCACTTATTTGCTTCAGTGAGATTGATTGAACTGTTACGACAAAATTTGTCAAGCTGTAAGATTTACCCTTGCTCTATTTGCAGTTTCGTATTTGCCCCTTGTAATAGATTTTTCTTTTGGGGCTCTCTAATGTGATTTTTTTTTTTTTTTGACCTTCCTTTCACTGTATCTGTTGCTGATAAGACAGCTTAGGAATTATTCATCTCATGAGCCTATGCTGTTTAAATTTGTGTTACCTGAATTCAACATAATGTTCAAATTCAGTAATTAGATGATGCAAAGTAACTGAAGTGGTCTTTGCTGAGTGGAAGGAAGACCCCTAAATGTGTCTATCTTATTTCAAAATATCTGACTGATTAGAAGTCTTGTGCTCTTCAACAGGTACATAACTATAGTTTTTTTTTCCTTCTTGTATGGAATCTGGTTATTCAGTACTTAAAGACCATATTGCTAGAACTAGCTATAAATATATTGAATTTGGAATGCGGTAACTTCAAGGAAGTGTGAGGCTGAGGCTTGCCAGATGTCAAAATGGTACACCAGTAAATCTAGGTAGGAAAGCAAAGCTAATGCTTTGTGCAGTGTTCTTCAGAGTTCTGAACTGTCAGTGTAGAAGGGGAAAGAAAAATGCAGAATCTTCTTAATTGATTTCCAATACATATATTGTTCTGTTTCACAGATTATAATTCTATTAAACTGGATAAAACTAGTAATCAGTTGCTGGCTCATGATCTCAGTTGCTGGCTCATGATCTCTACTTCTCTTTTCTTAAAGATTTTGAAATAGGCCTCCCACAAAACTGTATTAAACTCACTGTTCTCTATTTCCTTTTGCTATGTGTTGGAAATGCGGGGTTTCCTGTTTATACTAA
Organism: Rhea pennata; assembly: GCF_028389875.1. Taxonomy (NCBI): domain Eukaryota; kingdom Metazoa; phylum Chordata; class Aves; order Rheiformes; family Rheidae; genus Rhea; species Rhea pennata. The sequence continues at coordinate 6,536,572 of NC_084664.1, read as the reverse complement.
GCTTGAATTTAATTTTAATTATTTAATTCAGGTAGAAGAGACACTACTTAGTCTATATATACACCAAATTTTAAGGCCTAGTGCAGTCTTACTGTTGTGTATATTTTTTCAACAGTGAATGGTGAGCAGGAGAACAGAGTACAGAAGGGAAATGGATACTTTCAAGTGCCGCCACACACACCAGTTATTTTTGGTGAGGCTGGAGGACGCACTTTGTTCAGGTATAGAAACATAAAGAGTGTAAATTAAGTGGCCAAACAATCACTTTTTTTGTGCAAGCGGAAAGAAAGTTTATCAAAGTATTAAGACACACCCTTGGCAGACAAAATTGGCAACTATTAATGACATTCTTCCACTGTCGAGCTAGCGTATGGGTTTGAGCATAGCAAGGTGTGGAGTTTTACAATGTTTAGGGTTGGGCAATAGTTCTTTGTTACATGGCATTATAGCTCTGAGCCTTTCTTGGTTGCCATCTTTCTGCAAACCATTTGATTGAACTCTGTTTTAGAGTGAAATTGTACCACTTCCAGTTCTGACAGGATTTTTGCTATAGATCTGTTGCAGTGGTCTTCAAGCATTAATGACTTGGACAAAGGGGATCCTGCTCTCTGGGGAGTTGGTTTCTGCTCCCAGAGTTACACTTAGTGACCAGTGGGTCGCCAAGGTTATCTGCTCTGGCAAGTAGGAGCAGAAATTCGATACTGTAATGTCTACAGTAATGTGTAAATACCAATTATCCTTGTTTGCTTTTTTTTTCCTTTGAAAAGCATGACTTTGGAATATATTGCAGAGAGTTTAATAACCCTGCAAAACAAACACCAAGTTTTCAGATATTATGAAGTATTTCATATTTATTAACATAGTGGGTTTGAAACTTGTGGATTCCAGTTTGGTTTGCATTTTTTGTTCCCTAGCCTGCATAGGCTCCAAAACTCTACATCTTTCAATCCCGGAGTTGATCAGTAAAAAAAAAAAAAAAAAAACTTTGGAAAACTGCAGCTTTCTCTGCAGTTATCAGAGTATTTACATTGTAGCTGGGGCTTAATCTTTCCATCTGTTCTGTGCTGGTGGACCTTAGGTCTTTTCAGAGTTTCCTTAAGAACAAGCAGTACAAGGCGCTGTTCGAGGCAGCGAGCCGCACACATTGGACCTAGAAACTAGTTTGCAAAAGTCTCCAATAAAATACTTGATTGGCATTTTTAAAAGCAAAATGAGCCTGAAACACACAAGTTCACCATTTTATATGCACATTTCTTAAATTAGTTTATTCTTTTCACTTTCATTTGATGAGATGTTAGCAGATGCTTGACATGCAAACCTGATTTTTCTAAGCAAAAAAGAACTGCCTTATGCCAAATGCCCTTCCTGTTCTCTGAACAATTCTTTATTTCATCGCACAGCTTGTGCCAACCATGAGCAAAGTAGTTTTTTCTCTCTGTGCTGTAACTTACAGTCACCAGAGAGACTTCTTCTGCTTTTGGCTTTAGGAGCTACCTTCTTCCTGCAGCTACTTTTCCTGTCTTTATAGGAAATACCTGATCACTTCCCTAATGTGTTTGCTATCATGAAAGGTCAGTTAATGACGTTCAAGCTCCTTGTCAGTTAACAGGACAGATCTCCCCCTGATTTTTTTTTTTTTTCTTTATTACACATAAGCATTAAGCAAGTAGTAATTGTTAACTCTTTCATTCACAAACCTTATTTCTATGTGTCTTAGGTTATTATGTCGGGATTCAGGTGGTGAAACTGAATCTATGCTGCTTAATGAAACCGTGCCACAATGGGTAATTGACATCACTGTGGATGTAAGTCAGCATATCGCTTTTGCTTTTCCTTTTCTAGGTGAACTACAAATTATTTAACTGCACTCAATCTGAAATGACGCTTTAAATCTTCATTATTGTACTTTAAAATAACTGCTCGAGGACTGTATTTCAGATGCTTTGAACATCCCATTGTTTTTAATATGTCTAGTTAAGCTTTTTATTTACTTTGACAAAAAAAAATAGAAAAGGAATTCAAAGTAATGTGTAAAGTGTGTATTCTTTAAAAGTGTGGAGCTGGGAAACAGAGAATCTTCTTCATACTGCTGTAGTCTTTTGATGCCATCTAACGTCCTTTGAAATGAACTATAATTTATATGCAAAGGCTAGATACAATATGTGCGTCTTCTAGATTGCAGAATCTCAGGAGTAAGACTAACTTGAAAGTTGTTAATGGGAGTTCTGTTGGTTGAAAATCTCTCGGTTTTGGTAATTAGGAACTGAACATACTTCACACACAGCTGGAAGAAATGGGAAGTGATAACAACTCACCCTAAATTTATCACTTTTTGAATTTGTTTCCTTCTAGAAAAATATGCCCAAATTCAATAAGATTCCCTTCTACCTCCAGCCTCACTCATCTTCAGGGGCAAAAACTCTAAAAAAGTAAGTAATGCATATTTGACTCTCAGATTTGCAATAAGGGTTTTCAATAAAATAAAGCTCATTTGCAAGCTCCAAAGAAGTTTAACTGCCCTGCGTAGGTCAGAAACCAGTACAGGTCCTCAGATACAAAGTCAGTGTCATGCAGAACGTGCTTACCATTTATCTGCAACAATTCTGGGTGTTTTTCATAAATGTCTATTTCTTACTAATCTCTTTTCTAGTGAAAGAATGACGGTTATGTACGGTACTCTTAGTTAAGAGTTTTTTTTAAATATCTTATCACTGTTCATATCTTATCTATGTAAATTTTTAGATCAGTAGCTGTTATGTTAGGCAGTAATTTGGGTGATCTCAATAACTTATTAAATTTATTATGTTTTAAAGAGCTTTTATACTTGCATTGTTTGCTATGTATAGGGTATTATGAAGATAAGAAATCTGGATACTCCTTTTTTTTCTGACAATCTTTGCTTGCTTTATACAGAGATCGACTGTCAGCAAGCGATATGCTTCAGGTGAGAAAAGTGATGGAACACGTTTATGAGAAAATCATAAACTTAGATAATGAGTCTCAGACAACTAGCTCTTCCAATAATGAAAAAGCAGGAGAACAAGAAAAAGAAGAGGACATTGCTGTTTTAGCAGAAGAGAAGATTGAACTTTTGTGCCAGGATCAGGTAAGTTACTCAAGCATTTTATGTTTAACGATGGATCAATTGTGAATTTCTGAATTCTGATTTTGAAATATTCTATAGATAAACTTTTACCTTTGAAAATAAGTAAATGTTTTGACCACTTATTAATTGATTGCTGACACAAACTCACACAGTTCCAGATAGCTGGATCAAAGAATTTATATAGTTTACCTGTTTCACTTAGTTCTGAGAAGTAGCCTTTCTAGGATTATTTATTCATACTGACACAACATACGGACTTTAGAGCTTCCTTGGAATTTTATTAAGTAGCTCTCAGTCTGATATTGCAGTTCTCTAATCATATTCAGTGGAGTGTTTTTAGAATAACTCTTCAATTTTTACATTGAACAATTGAGTCCTCCTATTTGAGCTCTTGTATATCTTCTAAACCTTTTCTCAATCAGAATACTAATGAAATAAGCCATCATCATACTTTTCTGCAGTACAAATCAGATTAACCTGAATCATCATTTTCCTGATGATGATTCCAGCAAAAGCTACATCATCTATTTTAAACAGTTACTTGTAGTGTACATTCCGGGAAGCATGTTGAGGCATAATGAATGCTAAGGCACATAAAGCCGAGCTGAATTAAAAAAGATTTGTGGTTTGTTTGGAAGTGGTGTTCTCAGTGTGACAGTTGCTTGTCTGAAGGTTAAGAAATATTAAGGGAGTGATTGTTATCTGAAGTTGTATGTTACATTAATAAGACCTTTCAGTACTGTTATTTACCTACAGATTTAGTTGTTAATTGAAAACTCTGAGCATTTGTATGGTTTGTCGTGGATGCCAATTCACTATAGACGTGTCTTGCCCGCTGTTCTATCTTTCAATTTCTGACAGTCCAACAGACTCATAGAATAAAAGATGAATTCTTACTGTTCAGGTTTTGGATCCAAATATGGACCTTCGAACTGTAAAGCACTTCATTTGGAAGAGTGGTGGTGATCTGACGCTTCATTATCGCCAGAAATCAACGTGAAGGCAGTGGTGGACTCAAATGGTTACTCATTTACTTCACCATACTGTACTGGTTCCAAGAGTAGTACTATAGAAGCCCACTGAACCCCTAAGGTAGATGAGACTTCTAATGACTCAGTATGGACAGAAAGTATACATTTAATTGAAGTGACTAATAGATCTGTAATATAGAGGAAAAAAATCTATATGACTTAAACTAAAGTCTCAGCCAATGAGATGGGAAGTCCCTGAGTGGTTCATGTTGTGTGAGGTGTACAGAGAATGGATGATAATCCAGTGCAGACTTTTGCTTCCTCCTTTTGCTTTTGTTTTTTCCAGAACATGATATCCTCATCTGCTCATGCTTGATATGAAACAGTTTTGGCCATATTAGTCACTGTGTTCACAACATAATTCAGAACCACACACAAGGTATTTTTAGTACATTCCATTATAAAGTACCTACAGTGATCTTTCACAGGAACTCAAACATTTCTACCACTTAAAGAAATTTGGAAAAAAACATAACAGAAACAGCTATTGCATACTTGAAAGAACTGGCCCATTTAATTGTAAGTTAAGGGTTAACAATAGACTTGTTTTAGTACCGCAACTCAAATGTTGCTTTAGAGAGCTATTGACATGCAGAATAAGAACACTAGATAAATATTGTAGCAGGGCCAGTCCAGTGATGCTGTGCATCATAATAGAGTAAACATGCTTTGCAGCAACTTAAAGAGATTTTTTTTTAAATATACACAACTACTTTCTGCACTGTGTCCTAGTTGTTCTAAAGACACGCTAGTCAGAATTTCTGGTAACTGTGCTCTAAACTTATGTGACATTTTGTTCAAACTTCAGACCATTCTGAAAATAACTTCATACGTTTAATGTTGAACTTGAAACTCCACGGCAGATTTCATATCCATGATATAAAAATACTTATTCCTTTTTTCCAAAGTTTTATATGCAGGATTTTTTGTTATAGATATATGCAGATCTTCTTTTCACTGTTATTTCTAAAAAATCTATGGCTGTCATAGACTCACAGTAGTCTTTTATAGAGTTTAACTTATTGGGGGGAGGGGGTAAAGACACTTCAACTTTTGGTGAGAAAATGTGGGACTGTCCCAGAAAACCATTTGTATCCATTAAAAAAAAATATATAAATCCTCATAAAGAAATTGTGTTAAAATGACTCTTGTCTGAAGCAGAAGCACAAGTGCCTTCAAAGGGCAGTATATTATTCGAGTTTCTTCAGGAGACATATGCTCTTGCCCTTCCTGTATCTTGCTGTCAAGATTAGGTTGAGGCCTAAAGAAAGTCCCAATAGATTATATTACTGGGATTATATTGGTCAAACAAAAAGTGAAATATTTTTCATTGTATTTTATTTGAAAAATATTCAAATCATTACCTTCTGCACTCTTAACCTAGCAAAACAAACTCATTGCTTAAACAAGAAAATATGGTTCAGAATTAAGCTAGCATGTCTTTTTCCCATCTTTTGGAAGATTCAGTTTCAGTTTTTAAACCCCATTTCAGTGTATAATGAGTTTAACAATTGTGCTATAATGGCACATTTTTAGTGATATTTGTGAATTAAATAGTTAAACAGAACTGTAACTTTTATTGATGAATTGTCCTGACTTGTATTTATTAATAGCAAAGGTCTATGCTTTGTTCTAATAGACACTTTTTTCCCCCCTTCTCCTGGTTGTCTTACTATCTCTTTGTATACATTGTAATTACTCCCAGTTATTTTGTCTGAAGTCAGCCCAAGGTCTTTTCTTTTTTCTAACCATCCCAAAAATGCAGTTTCAGGAAAGATTGACAGAAGAGTCTGCAATGCCAGAAGAGTAAATGATCTGTTTCACAGTTGTATAGAATAAAAGGCTTTAGTTAAAATATTTTAAAGTTGTTCTGTGTGTTGGATCACTTGTTCACGCAAATTTAGATATTGGACCATTCCCACTAAACAACTGTACTCCAAAAGTGGCTCATGTAATGGAATGGCTCAAGTCTTTGCAGCACCTCAGCATTCCCTGATGAAGATCCTGTAATCAAATGTAAGAATTTGGCAGGCATGTAGGTCTTCAGATGCAAACTTTGAGGCCCTGTTGAGGGGGAGAATATACCCAAGACTGCCCAGATGTAGTCATAGCCCACTGTAGCATTATTAATAAAAGTAACATTCTTGTTTATCAGATTCAGAGGAAAGGCCATTAATTTGCAGAGGTTTCCTTAATTTACAAGTTCATATTATTTAGTAGCATAAAGTCACTTGTTAATTGGCAAGTTAAATGTTTTCCTGAAACATTCTCTTAGGGCTAATATTGAAAACAGAAAAGCTAGGTTCTGTAGCTTTAGCTGAAGTTCTACTATCACCTTAGGAGAGGAAGAAGTACTTGAAGAATTTAGTAATTAACCATGAGAAGTGCTAAGAAATTACTCAAAACAAGCCATGGGCAAGAGATGATAATGTAGTTCTACCTCACTGCCAAAATTGGCAAAAAAAAAAGTGACTTGGGATTTATTAGTTTGATTAGCCAGCCACAGAATATAAACAATGAGAGAACTGACATTAAACTCCTCGGTCGACCTTAAAAGTTGTGGAGAACTCAAAGGAAAGCCTTGCCATGTTTCACATCAGAAAGCTGAAAGGTGAGAGTCTCTTCCTCAAGTTGATCTATGGTTGCTAACTTAAGGGAGAGAGGGAAGCTGCAGAGGTCAGTTTGCCAAAATGAATGAGAGGTGCCTGGGAAGAGGAGAGGATGCATTAGTCAAAGGTAAAGGCCTAGACCTGCCCTTATGGATCTGGTTACACTACTCTTGGGCTAGTGCAACATTATGCCTAGACACTAATTTTTCTTTCACAGAGGTTCCTCTTGATTGAGACCTTCTACCCAAAAGTGTCTTGAACTTGATAATTATAATCTCTAAGCACAGGATCTGTACCTGTAGGTGTGCTGATGGTTCCTGAACAGTGCCAGGAGGAGTTACCACCCAGGTGGCTATTAGATAACAGAACTGCTAAAAGCACATGCAAACTTAGCTGTTAAGAAAGTGATTAACTAAAATAGTTTCCTCCAATATGTGGTGAGGTCTTTCCTGTAAGCAATTGCCTCCTTTTTAGATGCAAGTTGCAGAGAGTCACTTTGTGCCAACATCATACAGACATCAGAGTACTTGTTAGTAACTGGACCTTGGAATGTCCAGTCTGTCTCCAAGGACATTTTAACACTGTTCCAGCCATCTATTTTGTGGGACTATATATGCTCTATTGCTTGACATAGTTTAGAAATGTAAACTAACCCAAACAGTTGCTTTGAAATTTCCCTTGCAGCTAACGCAAGGTAAATTAGTACTTGTTTAAAGCAAAAGCAAAGAGGGAGTATGTATAGGAATTGGTGGCAATAATCAGGAAATACCAGATTAGCCACAGTCAAATTAAATGCAGTGAGTAATTAGTAGCCACTTTAACTAAAAGGCAGCCAGAGGCAGTGGGGGGGGCTAGGCCTTTCATTTTGAGCTACTGCTTGAAGGAGAAAACAATTGCCCAGGAATGGGAAGGTTGAGAGTGTTAAGAACTATGAGGGGAATTCTGAATTAAAGACTTGTCCCTGTGAGAGGCTTTCCATTTCTACTGGATTCATGAGGCCAGAGGGCAAGAGCAGAGGTGGTGTGTGCCTGGCTAAATTAGTTAGTGCTGAGTTAGTGCTGCAGTCCTAAGTGCTGTGTGAATCATACTTTGAAAGGTACAAAATCTTCCTTAATAAAAAAAAAAATAATTTCTGAACTCCAAGTAGCTAAAAGTGCAAGATTCAAACCCATCAGTGCACACGTGTATGCGTTGATTTCTGCATACATTGATCTCTGTGTTGCAGCCTCTCCCACTGTAGCATTTACCAGTTAGTTACAGCTAAGAGGCATTCAGTCAAGTATGGCAGCTTCTACATACAGATTAGTCTAGGCTGTCAGCAGATGGATGCAGATTTTAGTAAGCGGGCAAGCCTGCTGTGAAAGTTCAAGAAAAGTCACTTCTGCCTGAATTTGGTATTTCAATAACTCTTTGCAGTAGCTGTTTGCCTTAAAGAATCTGACCGTCCTCATTCATGGCAGAACATCCAATGTGTTTTTGGTGGGGCTAGGATCGTTCCTAGTACAGGGTTATGCTGCCCAAAGTTACCACGGTACCCCTCCGAGATAGGGCAGTTGCTTTTCATGCCAAACCTGACTACTGGGCGGTGAAAGGTTGCACTCCTACACCAAGTTTTGTATGTATTGGAATTCAATGATTTGTTTCGGAAGGGAGGGTTTGATCTAGGCCTCTGACATCAGGCCTGTTTGGGGCAAAGTTAGATTGAATTGCTTTGACCCACATCCAGTAGAGTTCTGAGGCTCCACAGCTTCTCTGAGCACCTCTTCTAGTGTGCAACCACATCACTACCCAGGTGCTCTGACTTTAGGCTCGCCAGAGGCATGTTTCAATGGAGATGAAGACATGAGTTTTGCCTGATTGCAGCTGTAATACTTGAGCTGCTGGGAGCCACTCTGGATTCGTATCTGTCACATTCAGTCCTCAGGCTCGATCACTGATGTTAACAGATTATCAGATTGTGTGGGCAAACTGAGTTGCAAAGCAATGTCTAACTCAACATGTGCTGCCTCCACGCTGTAAAATTAGCGTAGGACCTACCCAGGGTACATCATCCCTTTGTCTTTTTTTTGCCATGCCACTGTGCTGCTGCTGAGATAATCCTTCCAGGGTTTGCAAAAGGAAGACCACTGTCAGGTTTGATAGATGCTCCCAAAGTTTACCTAAGTGAACAGGATGCTACACAACCCCTCCTAGGTATTTGGAAGAAGTAGCTGTTTGTTTGGGACTACACTTGATTGCAGTGTATTTCTTAAAAAGTAGTTGTTCTGCTCATCTCAGGTCAACACAAAATGCTGTTTTTATTCCAAAACTGGTCTGTCCTCACAGGCCTTAGGTACATTTCTCTTCTTTCAGCTGTATCATCTGGTATTGGACTTTCCTCTGATCATTCCCTTCCTGAATTTCCTCAAATTAAGGAATGAGACTATCACAAATGCTCCAGCTTGGTCTACAACATACAGTGCATCTGACAGGATGGTGCTCCGGGTGTCTGTATTTGCAGCAATGGGATGAAGGAAACGTAGCAGACACACCAACAGGACAAGTGGATCCATCTTTCTATAGTATAAGACTTGCTACCTTCTACTCACAGGAGCTTCTGGCAATCTTATTTTAGGTTATATTCTGAAACGGAAGATTCATAAGCAGCTCTGTCATGTCTGTACCCACCAGTAAAGGAATACTTTCTCCTTCTCCACTTTACAGAATCAAAGAATGGTGGAGGTTGGAAGGGACCTCTGGAGGTCATCTAGTCCAACCCCAGCTCCCCTTGTTTTGCTTTAGTTCTTAAAGCTCCAAGGCAGTGCTAAGTACTATAGCTTCATCAATCTCAAAAGATACTCTCCTCCAACTTGTCAGAGATAAGGAATTTGATCAGTATGTTAAACTTTAACTCTTCTAGCATCAAAGTGGTACAGCCACAGGTCACGTGAATACAACATTCTACTGCTAGAGGCTGAACGCCTATACAGTTCTCTAAATTTGCATACTAAACAGATTTTTCTTTGGACATGATGAGAAGGAGTATCAAGTCTTCATAAATATATACTGATTTTTTCCCCAACAGGATCGAATTAACATGAGGTAGGCTAGACACAGTACCATGAATGTTGAGCTGTTTATTACTGTGACATTTGAAATCTGAATTTGGACATTTCCTGCTTTGAAATTTCCAAAGGGTGCCTGGGATACACCATCACTTAAGCTGCCATCAGCTTAAAAACACAGCGTTGACAAAGATGTAATATTAAAGAACTGTCCTAAACAAACAAAAAATCTCACCATAGAACACTTATTTGTCCTCAGTCATATGGCTCCAGGAGTGAATAAAAACTTACTGATAGCTTAAATTACATATTTTTTGTACTTAGTTTTTGGCTATTCACACATGTAGTGTCCAATAGAGGAAGGGAAGAAGAGAAAATGTACTTTAGCAGTGTAGGAGAGAGAAAAAAAAATAGTAGTTAACTATTACAGACTATTTATCAAACTAGACTTAAGTCTCTTAATTCCTGAATAATCAGCACCTGTATTTAGTGCTTACTTTGTTCTTTTAAGGAAGAAGAAAGTATTTTGGCCATTCTTTTCTGAGCTGTTGTGTGCTGTATCTTAAAACTGCACTAGTCCTAACTGTACTTTTAAGACTAGTGATTAAGAAATCTTAAAGAGAAGTTTTTTTTTAACCGTACGTCATCTGAAGACCTGTCCCTTGTTTCATGGCTTCATCTACACCATTCCGCTGAAGGTGAGCTGTCACAGGCAGGTGCGTGTGACGCAGACGACTCTCCATCCCATGCTGTTGCAGTATTTTAGCCTAGTCAGTCATTCTGTTCACTAATCTCCATTGGGCACAATGCAGAAAATCATCAGGGTGAGAGTAGAGGGAATTTGACACCATATTGTGCCAAATAAAACTACAAACTTATAGCTTAAAACATATCTAATGTTACACCTGGTTCTGTTAGTTTGCAGGGGATTTTCATCAGAGTAACTGTATCAGCTATAGTGAAGTTATTCCCAATCAATTTAAAATTCCATGTTAAATTGCTGCCCTGAGGAATATAAAAACCTTCAGATTTCTTTAACTGTTACATGTTACTTACTAAACATGCAACACAAAGGTTCATATGGTGGAAAATATTTCAAGACAAATGTAAACAAAAAATAAAGCTCTAAGAAGCAAAAGATGTGTTGCAGAGTGAGTTCCATTCCAGTGCCTTGAACTTAAGGATTTTTTTTATAAAAATACTAATTGGGGAAATAGAAAAGCATAACTATAAAAGCTATTTCTCTGTTGCTAGAGAAATCAAGACATGTTCAACTCCATTTATAAGGTTAATCACCCTAAATTCACATGGAATTGATTTAAATCATCTTTACTTTAATAAACTTAATTTCAAATAACCACCAGCATTCTTTCCTTGATTTTTTTAAGCTATGAGACCATCATATAATCCACTGAAGAGTTAAAGTGAGTAACAGACTTTGTCCTATCTGTATGTTGCAATTTCAAAACTTAAACTACTTCCTTTCCTGCAAAAGATGCAAATAACTGTTATAGAGAAAGAAAAGGCTAAAGCAAGAAAGTAACAGTTGGCAGAGTAATAAGTATGAGTAAAGTTATCTTGGGGTATGGAGGCCATAAAAGTCATAAGAGTCATCAAACTGAGGTAAACTATTAGCAAATTCTTCCAGCAAGTCAAAATTGTAAGATAATTTTCTTTTAAAATGCCATCAAACATACTGGGAAAGTCATCATTTAAGGTCACTGTTCAGGCAGAATGCCCTCACAGAATACATTGAAGAGTAATTCAAGAGTAAGTCAAACTTTAATCCAATAAGTTAAAACTTTACCCGTGTCCAAATAGTTTTTGCAATATTTTCTCCTTTTAAGAGAACTGAATAATTTGTTGATTTTGAACAATATTCAAACAAAGTCTGAAAACACATCAAACCATGATAGAAGAATATAATAGGATAGGTATTTCATATGAATTTACACATTTCTATAATATTGTCTACACTAACAAAATAGAATGGCTGTAATTCTCTCAAGAGATCAGAAAAATATTCCAAGCTGTAGCATTACAGCCTATTGACAGTCTGGCAACAAAAGAAGCATCCTTTTCACTGATCTTGTGCAGCTTCCTCTTTCTGTTCACCTCCTTCATCATCAGGCTTTAGCGTAGTTGTTGATAATGAGCTCTCAAAACTGTTTAGGGGTAGTTTTGTTTCTTGGTTATCTGGATCAGTTCCTAGTGTTGTTTTTGAAGAAATTTCGTTAGGAAGAGCAAGAGAAGGTAAGGGTGAAATGGAAGGTATTAGCTGGTCCAACTCAGGCTGCTTAACTGAACCTTCAGGATACATGGTTAAGTCTTCAGGGTTCAAAGCTGTGGGATTCTCTGGGAAATGGAAATAGTTTGTGAAAATTAAAACCTGTCATGCTGATGGACAGTGCTCTGGCTTCCAAATTTCTAGAACCTCAGCTTGAATAAAATAACCTTAGATGTTTAACACAGATTCCATCTATTGTCATTTCCTCATGAAATACATAAGCTGTTTCCTCAGTTCTCCCAAAATGCAGAATCTCTGAAGGTACAGTAAATTTTAGGAGACCACGAACCATTTGGTTTACATCATTCTTACACTACAGATGTTTTCTTTCGGGTTACAATTCTTACCCCTTTGTCCCCCTTCTCAAAGAAAACAGAAACCATAAGGTGAAGGATTTTTCCTTCTAAATAGAAAAGTTGCTGTAAGAAGATTGTAATTTTGTTTTCACTTTTTCAAAGGTGAAAACAAGCCTGTAGTACAAAAATTGCCGCTGATTTTAGAAATATATACTTTTAGGCTCAGTTTAACTTGGATCATCAATACTTTCAGTTAAAGAGTAAAAGCCATGTATCACAACCATATAAAAATGCCTAGCGGTTTTTGCCTGTTTCAACAACTCTAGACTACAATTCTACTATTTCTATCTTATTTTATCCAAATTGTCTAATTTTTTCAGCTTGAAGTTTCTTAATATTGGCTTATTTCCAAAAAGCATGACACTGTTGATTGAGCATGAATTGATACCATTCTAGAGATCAGGTCAGAGGTGCGGCAATCCTGAATACACTTACCAAAATAAGTAGTAGCTTCACTGTTAGACATTAACTTTTCAGTGCCTCTTAAAGTGTCTGCTGCTGGCATGCTGAAGGAGGCAGACATTTCAGACACTTTTGTTAAGTCAGTGAGGTCAGGAAATGGAATACCAGACATGTCTAGAAATCCTGAAGGAGAAAGCAAACATTGTAATACTGCTTTAGATACAGTACAAAATTCTAGATCCAACAAGATGTGTTATATCCAGACAGAAGACAGTGAAGTCTCCTCCCCGCAAAATGCAAATAAAATTATAACCTAAAAAATATGCTGAAGTCAGTGGAAAGATTTCATTAACCTTAGTCAGGCCCGCAGTACGAAAATTCTATAGCTCTGAAATCCACTGTAGTCAAAAATTACAATGGAAACATCAAGGCTCATAATTCTGTGTTTAAGTCTCAAACTTGTTTAAGACTTTATTAGTTTACTTAGATGTCCTCTAAGAAATGGCTGTGGAGATAGAGGAAAACAAACAACAACAACAAAAAAAGAACAACAAAAAACACACACATACCTGGATCCATAACTCTCTGGACAGGAGGAGGAGGAGAAAGCGAGCTTTCTGGTGAATAGCCGTCCATCTCTTGATCTGTGGACTGATCCAAGTTCATAACTATTTCAGCGCTTTCACTCTGAGAAGCGGGTGCCAATAACGGAGTCTGGAGTAAAATAAGGAGGAAAAGCAAATTTTTTAAAATACTAATAGCTTCATCTGAGGAAGACTTTCCTATGAAAGCATTCCACCTCAGTTTCCAAGTCTAACAAATCAGATATAATCTGCAACGCAGAAACTCATGATCTAGTCACTGATTAGGACAGGCTCCAATGTACCCTTTCAAAGCCTGTAGGTTCTTAGAAGAAAAGTCCACGCTAAATCACTGTACATGTATTTTATTTCCTAGTAAGAAGGGGATTCTTCTAATGTGGTTCTCATTCATTGATACAGCTGATGTAAGTCTTTAGAACAAAAAGTATTTGGCAAAAATTTATTTCAACCCACCTAGTTGAAGAAGTATTGGGAGTATTTCTAATTGCACCCAAATACAATGAAGAATATGGAAGAAGAATCCCACTTGCAAGTCTGAATAAATAAAGGGCAGCTCAGCAAAAAGGAATCTCTCATGCCATCCTTCCTGTCATCTGCTCAGCAAGTCTCATCAATTGTCACTTGCCCTTCACCTAACTCAATTTCATTCAAGCAAAATTGTACGCTATACTCAGATATATTGTATTATGAATATTCCAAGTATAAAATTTTCGTACAACTCCAGAGGACTTGCCAGAGAGTTTTCTTACCTACCTCTGTGTAACCATTAGTAGATGATACAGGAATTCTGGCTTCCGATGATAAGGGTGAAGATGGTTTGCTTTCTGGCTTTTTCTTTGCTATTATAGACTGTGTTGGAATTCTGTGCAAATAGCCATATCCAATGCCACATCCTAAACTGCACAAACAAAGTAGAACAAGATTTGAAAAAGGTGTTCTTATCAAAACTATTGTTTTAAATTTTGACTCTTTAAAACAAAGGGAAATAGAATTTTAGAGTACTAAATCTATAGCAAGAAAAACTTATCTATAAGAATCCTTTCAGTTATGATACTTAAGGAGCACTGCAGCTGACACTTAGGTATACATAGCTCAGCTTTCAGTTTATTTATTTCCAATGATCTTCACAAAAATACATTCTGACTTGATTTGTATTTTGTTCTTCCTCTATTGAATGTTTGACTGTGAGAATATAGCTACTAAATCTGCTACCAGGAAAGTCAACAAAAGTTTTGCCATTGGTTTCAACTCAGGTAGGATTACATCCAAAACATGTCTGCATAATTCTCAGCTATCTTTTTTTATTGAAAGAAGAGCAGTTTTATGTGACAAATGTAGGAAAACACGGCTTAACTTGAAAACAAAAAGCTACAATCAGCGATAATACTCTTATTAGAAGCTCGTTTACAGTGAGTGTATAACCTGTCATCATCAGCAACTGGCCGCAGATCAGTACCTTCCTTCTCCACCCCAAGCTCCATTGGGAGTCACAACTACCTCTCGAATGGAGTCTGCTTCAGAGTTATAAACCATCAGCTTCAGTGGCTTCCCCTCATGGGATTCAATCAGTGAAAAGAAATCCTCCGACTAAGGAGAAAAAAAAAAAAAAAGAAAAGAAATAAAAAAAAGAAGGTAAGAGTTATTCAACTCAAATCTGTAAGACAAGGGGCTGGAACTGAATTAAGTTTTTAGGCAGCTCATTAATTCAAAATGAAATTAACTCATCGATGCTAAAATCCAATGCTAAAAAACAACAGCGTAGTTTGATCTTTAAGAGCAACTTGTTTTATTGACTGATTTAAAAAAAAAAAAAAAAAGGAATGCTCACCTCTGTCATAAAGTATCTACCATAAACATCAACCTCTCGAAAGACGATCTACATGCATTTATTGTGCACACAATTAGATTAAAAAAAACCCCAAACCATAAAACTATATACCCTTGGCAGGCATGAACACCGTCACTATTTAGAGGAACACATGCCTTACCTCCTGAAGAATTTGATCAGATCCAACAATGTAGTCGGCATACGGCTGCAGACCAGCTAGAGCTGCAGGAGATGCAGGTTCAACGTCCTGTGAAAGAATGACATATGTCATCTCAAGTTATAGCTCAGTAAGACACATAAAGCTCAAAAAGGAGCACTAACTCTACAAAACCATAGAGGGAAAGAGAGATTTTGTTTATAGGACAAAAAAAGAAGCATCTGAACCAGTCTATATGTACATGTAGGATCTTGTAAGATACATGGAAAAAAAAAAAAAAAAACACTATCTAATCAGGACATTACTAATTCAAAATAATATACTTTTGAAGACCTTGAGAAGTTGCATTTATTTAAACAATCAAAAATAGAACAACAGATTACATCAGCCTTTCCTAAGCTGTTCTACTCTTTTGGCTCTCCCTCCCTAAGAATATTCAAATTACATTTAAAAAACTTTTTGATGCTTTTTTTGTATTAAAATTACTTTGATGAAATGTAGCCAACAGAAACACCAATGCCAGAATGCTTTTTGCATTTGCCATTGATTCTTCAATGTAAGAAGAAAAAAAAGAGGAAGGGAAAAAAATCCTCTTCCTGCCACACACACAGGGATAAATAAGCAGCAGGCATTCACTTACTGGAGCAACACTAACAGTCACTCACCACCTGTCCCTATTCAAATGGCTTAGACAAACTTGCAAGAGTTTTTTGTATGTGATTTCAGTAGCATTTACTTTTACATAAAAATTACTCCTAAAATGTTACATTTTAAAAACATAGTTTATCAACACAAACCAGCCACCAAGAGTTTACTAGCACCTTCATGGTTTTTCTTCCAAAGAAAATTGTTTTAAATATTTTTTACTAAATATGAGAGACTCCTAAACTTTTATCTACAGATCCTTATGAGAACACTCCTGGAATATCTCAAATTATGAACTAACACATCCTTGGAATGTTAAGTGGCACATTTCATCTGTTGGAAAAAGAAGAAAAATATACCAATTGTTTTTAAAAAAGTTCAGATTTGAATACTAAAAGGCCTTTTTGACATTTACCCTCCTCCCAGAATGGACCCTAACAACTTAAAATGTATGTTAATATCTTGAAGAAGTTTTGAAATAGCAATTTACATTCTGTTCTTAGCTCAGCAACTTGCTGGACAAGCAAAGAATTCTGTCTCACCAAAACATGCCACACGTGTTCATTGGCTCCCTGGAAACTGCAGAACCTCACGCTGGCACCAAGAAGACCTTGCCCTCCCCACATGTTACTGGGGATAACCTCCACCTCTCTTATTTTCATTGTTTTGATATTATACACCTCCAGCTTCACTGGTTTTTCAGCATTTGCCTTCAGAAGATCTTTCAGCATATTGTTTTCTTTATTCTACAGAGCACAGAAAGAAGTATATCGTTAACATTATATCTAGTTGCTCCAGTAACACAAAGATTTCAGGTCTGGAAGAGGCTGAACTAAGAACCAGTAACACTCAAAGGTTTAGATTCTGCCTTCTACAGTGCCAACAGTTCAACTTTTAGTTAAAAAAAGTCAGTAGTGTCAGCTCATGTCCTTTTATATTAGTAATCTCTATTATGCACTTTTATCACATATTCTCCCATTCTTTGTAATTACTATCAAATCAGCACTCAACTACGTAGTAGTAACATGAAGCAGCAACATTTTATTTCATGAATCTAATCCTTTTCCTTACTCAATAATTACATAAATCTGACCATGAAAGGGCAGAATATTTGGGAACACTTTAGAGAACTATCATTATTTCTGTAAAGTATTAGCCTAGACTGACTAATCTTCAACTGGAATCTGCCTTTATAATGATCATTTCCAGAAAGACATGTGCACTAATGAAAGCAAGGTAAAACTGAAGAATTCAGCTGGTACATAACTAGGATGAGGAACACAGTCAGAGTTTTGAGCCTTTTAAACAAAAAGTGTGTTAAAATTTATTCAGCTCTCTTCTTTCTTAACTCACCATGCAGGACCTATGTTCCTAGTCTTAAAGCCAAACAGACAAAGCCATGTGGCACCTTTCCTCTTGTTAATGATTTTTTTTGTTTGTTTTATCAAGTGTTGAAACAAGTTTGTTTAAACAAATTTTGAGCTCTTACCGCTGACTCACCATTTCAATATTCACCTTGTGCAGAAAGCATGCATAAGTAATATCATGAATATTATGTTAAGTCTGCTAGGAAGTTAGGGAAGTTTGACTAGAGATAGGCAAGTCTTTTCCTCAGATATGAATCCAGACAATCAGAGAGGATTTTAAACATCACTAAATTTTACATTACATTTTAATATCATATGCAATGTCCAATATGACACACTTTCTCTACTGCAACAGCTTTATCTTCCACCTTTCATCAGTACAATACTGTATTTTATTCAGAAAAAAAAAGATCATTTGTGACTTACAAGCCTTGTGTGTCCTATCGCAATAATGAAATCAAAGAAAGGTTCCAGTCCTCCTTGTTGAGCTGGGGAGTTTTCTTGAACCTGCAAAGTGTACGTTTTATTTTATTGCACATTAATCTGTGGCTATATTAAGTGACAGTATTAATCTTTACACTTAATTCAACATTTACTTTTGAGCTGAACTAGAGGTGAGATACTAAACAAGAGATCTTGGGAAGAGGTCCAGCACTGTGATTTTATTTTTACAGTGTTACTAAAATCAATTGTCCAAATTAAGCTGCAGAAGACAGTTTGTAAAGAAACATGTATTGTGATGCAGAGTGCACAGCGTGGAATTACTAAACACTGAGCACTCTGCAGAAGACCTTAGTTTCCAAAGAGTTAGTTCAGGATTTTCTTACATGCTACTAATTGCTTTAGCACATAAAGAGACCCTGGTTATACAACAGCCATTCCATTTCTCCACAATCCACAGCACATTAGAACAGAAACACCAAAGTGAGTACGCTACAAACTTATGGCTATCTACAAGTACTGATCAAAAATAAGAGCTTGACATAACTTACAAAAGTTTTTAAGAAAAATTTTGCATAGAAGTCACAAATATGATTCTATATCTCAATTTCAATAAAAACAGGTTATCACAACACAGATGCAATACAAAAATACAGAAAATATCCATTAAAATGTAATTCACACTGGGAAAAATAACATAAAAATTATGGAAAATTTGATATATATAGGATATATGAGAATGTATCGATTTAGAAGTATGCTAAGAAAATAACATAATGTTAACATAGCCATTGCAAACATGCTAACAATTTGAATCGGTTGTGACTTTACTACTGCTTTTTTTGCAAATTCCGCAATACAGCCCATAACTTGTAACATAAGGCTTGAAAGTCATCTCATACTTTAAATACTAAGTTATAACCTGAACATCATCTAAACTAAGTTCAGAGCCAGCAAAGTCCACCATTTCCTGAGAGTCATACATATTTTATAATAGTAAAATATCATTATAATCCTTCCCTCTTTAAATAAAGTTGCATCTATGTTAGAGCTTTTCCTGACAAAACCATGTGAGCTAAACTAAAAAAGAAAAAAAATACCTAAAGTATTAGCGGTTTATGAAGCACAAATCCATGCTTTATTGAATTAGCAGTTTATGAAGCAGAAGTCCATGCTTTATTGAATTAAACAGCCAAGCTAGACCACTGTTTACCACAATTTGAGTAGCAATCAGCAACTTTCACCACAGTTCTAAATTGCATCAATGACAAGCAGCCAGTTTGTGATGAATCAACCTAAAGGTAAAACGTTTAGGTATAAAGAACTGTTCCAGTTCTAAATCAAGTGAAAGAAGCCTTACAATCACACTATCACAAAAATTGTGTTCAAGGATTGAAATGTGTGCTCAAGGATTAAAATGTACACAAAAAGAAATGAATAGAAATAATTGTGTGACAATAGTTTATGGAGTTCAAAAGATTTGTTCAGCAGGTATATAAAGGCCCTGCAGATTTCCATATGAAATTGTCAGCAGCAAAGAACTGCAATATTCAGTGTCAAAATGATAACACATTGAAAGTGCTGTTGTGCAAGTTTGCTAGAGAAAAAACTGATTTCCTGCACATTGTAGGTCATGAAAATCTTCAATTGCCTTCCAGTACAGAGAACTAAGTAGTACTTAACATAAAAGAAGTGTTTCATGACCTACAGATTTTCCTGATTGAGTAATTCAGTTGAGGGGATAGATAAAGCAAATTACATAAGGATATTGGTACCCTAAACACAACTGGCTTGCAAGTACCCTTAACACATTTGACTGATGAGGGCAGAGGATGTTGTTGAGTTTAGTAAGCTTTTTGACACTGTCTCACATAGCGTCTTCATAGACAAGCTGATGAAGTACAAGCTGGATAAGCAGTAAATGAAGTGGACTGAAAACTGGCTGACCTACTAGGCTCAGAGGGTTGTGATCAGTGGCATGAAATCCAGCTGAAGGCCAGTCACTAGTGGTGCCTGCCACCCAGGGATCAATGCTGGAGTCAGTGTTGTTTAACCTCTTCATTAATTACCTGGATAATGGAATGAGTGCCCCCTCAGCAAGCCTGTGAGCATCTGTGAGGAGTGGCTGATACACAAGAGGCCTGTGCTGCCATTCAGAGGGGTCTCACTAGGCCGAAGAAATGGGCAGAGAGGAACCTCATTAAGTGCGGCACAGACAAGGAATAACTCTATGTACCAACACAGGCTGGGGGCTGGTCAGCTAGAAAGAAGCTTTACAAAGAAGGACCTGGAAGTCCTGGTGAACAAGCTGGCCATGAACCAGCAGTGTGCCCCTGAGACCGAGAAGACCAGTGCCATCCAGGGCTGCATTAGGAAAAACATTGGCAGCAGTCAAAGGCAGTGATCTTTGCCCTCTACTCAGCACTGCTGAGGCCACACAGGGAGAGCTGTGTTCACTGCTGGGCTTCCCAGTTAAAGGACATGGATATATTGGAACAAGCACAGCAAAAACCCTAAAAGATGATTAAGCAACTAGAGTATCATACAAGGACAGACTGAGGGAGCTAGGAATGTTTAGCATGGTGAAGAAACAGCTCACTAGATCTTATAGGATGGTGTAAAGAATGTGGAGCCAGACTCTTTTCAGTGGTGCCCAGTGACAAGAGGCAAAGGGCATAAATTGAAATTCAGAATACTTCATCTGAACATCAGAAAATGCCTTTTCACTGTGAGAAGGGGTTGAACACTGAAACAGAGCTACCCAGAGAACTGGTGGAGTCTCCATCCTTAGAGGCATTCAAAACCTGCCTGGACATGGTCCTGGGTAACTTACTCAAAGAAAGAGGAGCTACACTAGACAACTTCTAGAGTTAATCTTCCAACTATAGCTATTTGTGATTCTGTGATGTTGAGAAATACAAACTTCTCATGAATTGGAAAGCAGCACGCAGCAACAACTCGTTTGGAGAGAAAAACCACCAAATCAATGACAAGATAATTTATGCAGTAAGTTATCAGCAGTACCCCTATCTTCTAAATCCCCAGACACACGTTTAAACCCACGCACGTGCAGACAACACGCCAGGAAAATAAGAGATGGTAAGTTTGCCTCTACACACGACACCTGTGAGAAGCAGCCGCTCAGGAGAACGCTGCCTGGCGCAGGCCAGGGCCCCGAGCGCACTGAACGCAGCCGGCCGCGGGAAGGCAGGGAGGCGGCGCCGGGCGGTAGCCGGCTGGCGGCCCGGCCGCTCCTCCCCTGCCGTCGTGGCAGCTCCTCGGCAGGAGCGAACAGGTGCGGGCCGGGAGCGAGGCCACGGCGGGCGGGCAGGCCCCGAACCCAGCGCCCTGCTCTCGCCACCGGGCGCGGGGCTCGTCCCCACGGGAAGGCAAGACCCGACCGGCCCCGCCAGGCCACCCCCGGCCGCGCCGCCGCCTCCCTGCCGCGGCCCGGTGAAATCCCCCGCCGCCTCACCCCGTGAACGTGGAAGCCCTCGGCGCCGCCGTCGGGGACCTGGGAGCTCGAGCCCAGCCCCATCCCCGCTAGCAGGCGCGGACCGGTCTGCACCGGACTGGACCGGTCCGGTCCGCACGCGACGGCGGCTCAGGCGGCAACAAGCAGCCTCAGCTCTCTCCGCTCAGGCCTGAGCGAACGAGCGCCGAGCGACGCGCCCGCCCCGGCGCACGGAGCAGAGCGCCGGCCGCGCCGCCTGACGGGCTGCCGGCCTGGCCGGGCGCGTGACGCGTGACGCCCGTAGCGACGGGGGCGGGGCGGGCGCGCGCCGTTGCCTGGGACGCGCGGGGTGGCGAGCGCGCGCCGGAGCCGTTGGGGCGCCCAACGGTCCCGCGGGGAGCGTCTCCTCTCCTTCTGCGCCCCCATCGTGGCGGAGCTGCAGCCATGGCCGCCGCCGCCTCCCAGCCCGTGGTATGGAGGGCGGGAAGCGGCTGAGCCGTTGCGGGGAGAGCCGCGGGAGCGCAGCGGAAGGGCGGACGGACGGACAGACAAACGCTGCTTTTTGGGAGAGGCAGGGGAGCGAGGAGGGCCTCTGGGTCTTGCCAGGACGTGGCTGAACCTCGGAGGGCCTGTGAAAGGCTTGGGAGGGGGCACTGGGGCTCCCCCTTGCTCCGCAGAGGGGAAGGAGGGCGCGGAGCCTCGGATGAAGTACGGAGAGGAGGGGCTGCCGGAGCTCCCGTGCCTGCTGCTCAGCGCTGCCTCTGCTGAGAAGCAGCTGTGAACTTGGTTGTGTGAGCGCCGCGATACTGCTCGGGTGTGGAAGGTGTGAGCTTAAAGTGCCCCTGCTAGCACAGCCATCCTTCCAGCAGCCCGACGCCGCTGGACTTGGGCTACTGCTGTTTCTGGTTTCTGAATACCGGGAAGGTTTTCAAGGGGCAGCGCTGGAGACCAGCTGTCTCATTTATTATCGCTTAAAAAGCATGAAGCTGCTTTTATTTCAAATCAAAATCGACATGCTTAATCCCTGGATTGGGCAGCTGGTGGTAAAGGTGCAGGTGAATTACACTTTTGTTTCTAGAGTCTTAAATCTTTTTTTTGTTTGTTTTGACAGGAAAAAAAAAACTTTCTTTTGGAAATCAAATTGATTTCTTCAGTGTACACTCTCAACAGATGCCTGAGAAAAACAGTTGGCTCCTGTTCTTATACTAACAACCTTTACTGTATTACAGAACAAGTTTATTCTTTTTAACAAAATATATCTAGCACATTTTAGAGAGAAAAAATGTTTCTTCTCTGTTTCTCTGCCAGGCATATATTACATATTATGCTCAAGAAAAATATTTCCATCAGCTGAGACAATTTGCAGATGCAGAGCTCAAGAAGCAAATCAATGATCCAGTATTGCTGTTTTTCAAGGCATATGGAACCTTGTGTTTAGGTAATTATTAAGAAGCAGTGATATCTACATTCACCTCAGATTTCATATGTGTTCTACCCTTTATTTTCTTTTCATTAAGATGACTTCTTTGGTTTCTGCCTTTTATTCATAGTTGGAAAAGTTCTAGAAGATGTTGGAGTAGTAGTAATACTTTCAAGTATTACTGTATTAACATAGATGAACGCATTCATTTTAATAAAACTAATTGGTAGTTACTGCGTTAGCTTCTTAGGTCTGATTTTTTTCAAAATAGCAAATACGGTTTCATCCACGTAATTTTCATAGTCAAGGATGTTGCATAAAGACGGAAGAGGAAAAAAGCTGCTTTTGCTGTCCTATGCCATTGCTTCCAGGTGAAAATCTTAAATTCGTTATTATTTCAACAGTTATTTATACATGAAAACCATACGTGCTAGCTGACCTTTCTTCAAAGAAAGATGAGAATTTCAAGAGCCTTTTTAAATAACTTTTTCAAGTGTTATCTCTAAGATGGGATTGCAGATCTGTGCATAGTTTTTATTAAGCATGTGGTAGAAGAGTGGAAGTGCATTAAAGTGTTCAGAAAAAGCAGTGTTAAGACATTTTTCTGTGTTTCCTGCTACATATATTTGGGAACCTAATTGCATAATTACAGCTATTACAGCTTCTCTTAAATGACATAGAAGTTCTTCAGGGCATCTTTTATAATAGATGGACCAGTGAAGACCTGTAATATTCACTGTCTTGTGAATACTTCTGTATTTACTTCTGATGTCACTTCTACAAATAACAGAAATAGTAAATCTTTCTTCAAACATAACAAAAGTAGATGCCAGGGAAGAGAATCTGATCACAGTTCAAAAGAAGAATGTAGGAAATGCAAGACCATAGCAAAAAGGCTACAGGAATTATTTGCATTTGTGGTCATTGTGGAAGGTAGTGAGGAAGTTCTTATGTCCAAACATTTTTGTAGGGTGCTCGTCAGAAGACCTGTCTTAAACTGAGGTGAGGGTCAGGCAAAATGAAAAATAAGATAGATAAATTAGATGGTAAAAATGAAAGTAATTAGATGGTATTTACCCAATCATTCTAGAGGAACTCAGGAATGAGATAGCACGCCTACTAACAGTTATTTTTATCTTTTTGCTCATTGGCTCCAGGGGACTAGAAAGTAGCAAATATGATCCTATTTTATTAAAAAGGATCATAGTAGAGATTTGGAAGGGGAGGCCCGTCAAAGTAATAGAAACTGTAATGGATTATAGTTTCAGAGGATACCACAGCAAGTATTTTTATTCTTGGGGGGAATCAGCATGTTTTTTATAAAGGGACGTCCTGTCTCACAGATCTATTGGAGTTCCTAAAGGATTTAACAAACATACAGAAAGGAGGGATCTTGGCTGCTTAGATTTCCAAAGTTCTTCCTCAAAGGCTTTTAAAGAAACTAAGCAGCCATATAGAATGAGAAAAGGAAGATCTTTAGGTAAGCGATGAAAAGAAAAGAAACAGAAGTAAATTATCAGTTCTTGGAAAAAGCTCATCCATGGACTCCAGCAAGGATGCAGTTAGCCCCTGTTTTTCATCATACTCTAAACAATGTGGAAAAAGGGTAAGCAGTGAGATGAAAAAATGTACTGACGTTATGCAGTTATTCCAAATAGTAAAAATAAGGAATACTTGAAAAATTGCAGAAGGATCTTAGAAGATTAAATAGGCAATAAAACTACAGATAAATTAAGTGTAGATAAACATAAGATGACACATATGGGGAAAAATCCTAACTAATTCTATATATGAAATGTTGGGCTTTAAGCTGTTCATCAACAACCTGAAGTGAGATGTTAGGTTTAGAAAGTGTCAGTTCAGAAATCAGTAATAACCAAAAAAGCAAAGCCAGTGTTAAGAACTGTCAGGAAAAGAATGGAGTCCAGTACATGCAGAGGACTTCGTTAAATTACTTACAAGCTCATAGTTTTTCCACATCTTGTCCTCCTCTTTCAAAAAGATAAATAGTGGAAATAGGACGGATTGCAAAAGGAAAGCAAGAATGAATAAAAGTAACACTAGTTACCTTATATGGAATGCTTAAGTAAAAATGTTTATTTTTTCATTTGGAAAAGAAACAATCCAAGAGAGGATGTGCTATAAAATTGTTAGTGACATGAATAGGGTAGTCAGGAATTGAGTATTTGTTCTCTTTCAATTTAAAAGCAAGGGGGAACATTGAATAAAACTACAAGGACACAGATTCAAAATAAGCAAAAGGAGGTGATTTTCCATATAACAAGTAATTGAACTGTGCCACTCTCTGCCATGGAAAGCTGTGATACTAAGAGTTAGTGTTGACCCAAGGAGAGATTTGGGAAGTGCATTGAAGGAAAATTTAAAGTGGGCCACTAACTACACAGAAAACCAAAAAGAAATTTCCTGAGCTGAAACTAGCTGAAGGCTGGGAGAATACGAGGGAAGTGTCATTTATACTTTCTCTCAGTCTTAGTCTTCACAAAGTGCTTGGTCAGAGCTCCTATTGCAGTCAGGGTGAGGTAGGTATATCTTTGGTCTGACCCTGTATTTTGGTGCTCATGTCCCTTGAGTACTCCATATCATTTACAGCTCTGTGTAGTTTACCGAGCTCTCGTGGAAACGTGCATGTGCTGAGATAATAGCTTATTGTCTTTCTTTCAGCATACAAATGAAATAAATGCCTGGTTAGGCTGTGTGTCAGAGCTCATCTGTACAAATAACTTTTTTTTTTTAAGGCATTGCTAATAACATCTGAATCAACAAAAATCTGTGTTGTCTTTGCAGGTCAAATACAAGATGCTATCCTGCAGTTAGAAAATGTTAGAAAGAACCATTCTGATGTGTCATTGTGCTGTCTTTTGGCACTCATTTATGCACACAAGAGGTGTAAAAATATAGGTGAGGGTTTTTTTCCATGCTTTTAGGTGTTATTTGTCACAGACTTTAACAGTCAGGAACTTGATGATGGCTTAGTCCAGTGTTTCATCCATTTATGCAGATTAAATTAAGACTTGTAGAACAAAAGAAATGTACAGTTAATTTTATAAGTGTGGGTATGTTGTAAGTACTATTTAACAACTGCAACTGTTGCCTAATTTGATAAGTAGAATAGTACCAAAAAAAGTGTTGCTATCTGTAAAATTGTGCAGGACCACTCTTTTGCAGCGTATTTTCTTTAGAAAATAACTCAGTGAGGAGGGGAACCTCATGAGGTTCAACAAGGGCAAGTGCAGAGTCCTGCACATAGGGAGAAATAACCCTAGGTACCAGTACAAGCTGGGGGCCGACCTGCTGAAGAGAAGCTCTGCAGAAAAGGACCTGGGAGTGGTGGTGGACGACAAGTTGACCGTGAGCCAGCAGTGTGCCCTTGTGGCCAAGAAGGCCAATGGTCTCCTGGGGTGCATTGGGAAGAGTGTTGCCAGCAGCTCGAGGGAGGTGATCCTGCTGCTCTACTCAGCCCTGGGGAGGCCCCATCTTGAGTCCTGTGTCCAGTTCTGGGCTCCCCAGTACAAGAGAGACATGGAGCTACTGGAGAGAATCCAGCATAGGGCTATGAAGATGATGAGAGGGCTGGAGCACCTGCCCTATGAGGAATGTCTGTGAGAGCTGGGCCTCTTCAGCCTGGGGAAGAGAAGACTGAGGGGGGGATCTTATCAATGTGTACAAGTACCTGAAGGGAGGGTGTCAAGGGGACGGGGCCAAACTCTTTTCAGTTGTCCCGTGTGACAGGACAAGAGGCAATGGGCAGAAATTGAACCACAGGAAGTTCCGTCTGACCGTGAGGGGGAATTTCTTCCGTATGAGAGTGACGGAGCACTGGCACAGGTTGCCCAGAGAGGTTGTGGAGTCTCCTTCTCTGGAGATCTTCAAGGCCTGCCTGAATGCAACCCTGTCTAACATGCTCTAGGTGACCCTGAAGAGGGACTAGGTTGGACTAGATGATTTCCTGAGGTCCCTTCCAACCTTACCGATTCTGTGATTCTATGAACGCTTAATGCAATGCTTACATGTTCAGTTTGCCAACTTTTAAGGAACTTATATTTAAGGACTTCAAGGAACTAAGAGACTAATAAATTATAAAACAACAGGCATTGCATAAGGTAATTCATAGTGATCCTATTATGAAATTTTCTTGAAGAGAAATCAACATTTTTTTTTCATGTAGCTATCTGAGATAGATTCCACACTATGCTGAAGATTTATCTTGATCAGCTGTCTAGGCGTTTCCAGAACATCAGCACAAGAGTATTTCGGATACCAGAATAAAACTAACTAGTTGCAGTAACTGTTTTCTTGTATTACAGGTGATAAATTTTACATATGGAAAAATCCTGAAAGGCAGAATAGTTACTGCATGAATTAAAGCAACTCACTGTTCAGCAGCAGTTAGGACTGAGCTGAAGTCCCATACAACATGATGAGTGATTCACCTTTTATGTCAGTGGAGAATTGTGTGTTAATTTTCAGTATGCCTTTGTGCAAAAATAATTCCAATTTAAAAGATACAACTTCTAAAGAAGAAAAGCTTACTAATTTACTTTCCAATTTGGCAAATGCCAGTAGCATTGAACAATTTTGATTTAAATAGTGCTAACAATCTGCAATGTTACCTACCTGTGCAAGCTTTCCAAGGATTAGGAGACTTGTTTAATTTCACTGTGTTTATCATTCTTATTTAATATTTAACACATTTAACACTTTGAATATTTGTTTTTAGATCTTGAAGCTGTTTTAGAGTTGAAAAACAAATTAAAGGAAATGAGGAAGAATGGAAGAACTAATGAGTTATATTATGCAGGAATGTTTTTGTGGTTAATAGGTAAAAATGATAAAGCACTTGAATACATTGACAGAATGCTGAAAATGTCTTCTGGATCTAGAGAGGTAGTATATACAAAGTATTTCATGCATAGAAAGACATAAGTTTTCACGATTTAAAAAGATCATCAGACTTTTAGTCAAATACAGTAAAATGTAAATATGTAAATTTATTTTATATATATATGTGCATCTACATTATATGTTCTGTTTAGTATAAAATCTGGGAAGATCCATTTATTTCTTTTTAATTGATATGAGTCTTTCCTCACTAATGGATTGGTGAGGAGGATTTTTTTTTTTAAACTGTGGCTAAAAAAAAATGACATGTTTTCTGTAAAAAGCAAATGCAACAACACTGGTCAGGTAGTAAAAATCTTTCATCAGATCTGCTTATATTTGGTTGTAATGTTGGAGTTACTTTGATGTAATTATATGCTAGAGGCAAGGAATTTGGAATTAAAAAGCTTCCTGAACAGATTTTACAGACTAATCCACTGAGAGGGAAAGCCTGACCTAATGAGAAAAAAGTATGGGGTGTTTAAGAAGTTGCAAGACTTTTCTTTCCATTTATTTTTCCATGATTCTACCTCTCTCATGGATTTTATTATAAAGCAAATAGTCTGCATTTAAAAGACTTTCTGAAAATACTGGAATGGACTGTCTGGTCACATCTGTGACATTATACAAAGGTTACCTACCTGCACGTTGATGTACAAGGTAGCTACTCCATAACTAGTGGATGAAAATCCTTGAAAAGTTTCCAAGTAGTTTTGAAATCACTTTTTTTAATTTAAATCTTCTAATTGTGTGCTAGACACTGAAAATAGGGTTGTGTTATTGTCAGTAAATGGCCAAGAATTGTATTTTTTGATGTTCTCCAAAATACTTTGCCAAAAGAGGACTTTCCACTTATAATAACATATGTGATTAAAAAACCAACTAATTGATGATGATAGGTTAAAAACGTGTCAATTTGCAGTTTGTTAGAAATATATTCTATTTCTAATATATTAGAAATATATTCTAATTACGTAGATACTAAGCCATT
This sequence comes from Rhea pennata, assembly GCF_028389875.1. Classification (NCBI taxonomy): domain Eukaryota; kingdom Metazoa; phylum Chordata; class Aves; order Rheiformes; family Rheidae; genus Rhea; species Rhea pennata. The sequence goes on along the minus strand of NC_084664.1, from coordinate 6,507,933 downwards.
TGAAACAATGCAGTTTTATGTACTTTTCACACAATTACGTGAGCAAAGTGTGTAAAACATGATTCAGTTGCCCATGCAGAGGTGTTCAGTATTCTTCTAGGTGCTCTGTCCTTCCTGGCCTCTAGTTGATGGTTCAGAAGAGAATGGTTCTCCTGTAGGCTCTGTGTCAGACTGCCAACGCAGTGAGCATGTGTTAGATGTTCTGAAGCATTTTAAACAGCAATAGAAACCCATGTTTAAGCAACTGAATCACTCCCAAAAGAGTTTGAAAAGCTATTCTGCTGCCAAAAGATCGGTTTATACTTTAGTGTGCTGATTAACTCTTTACTCTCCATTGACTGTATTGACTAGATCTTTTGCATTGTAATGGAAGCTTAGACAGCTACCTCACAGGTAGTAACCTAATTTTAGTGGTCTTAATTAGTGCGTTGAATTCCATCACAGCTGCTAAGTGGGGATAGAAATCTATTATATATTTATTACTAATCATTAGGCCTAATAATCAACAGGCATATATTTACTTTACAATAAAGGATATTAAAAAGTGGCGTAAGCAAGTACATTAAATTGTTTTAAAAAGTAAACACCTGAATTTTAAAATATCTATAAGAAAATTTAGTTGTTCATTATTTTTAGTTAATATAGTATGGTATGCAGTATAGTAGATCTGTAAGTAATATTTTAAATGATAGTCTGTGCACTAGAACCTCAGTTTCTACAGTAGTTCTTCATGCCATTAACTAAGTATGACTTTGTACTACATACTTTAGGTAGGACATGTACTTCTGTCACTGTACAAAGTTTTATGCTTTTAGCATTCTGTCTTATATTGATTCCACAAATAACAAAGATTGAATGTAATGACTAACTTCCTTCAAATATTTACTATAATGTTGTTTGGAAATGTTTTAGTCTTTTCTTAGAATCCAGGTGACATAACAAAGGAAGTTTGAATGGCACTTCAAATGTTTGACTGAAATTATTTGGTTGAGAACTTACGGATTTCCTTGGTGATGAAAATACATTTGTCTCAAGAAAAATCTCTCAGGAAAGATACTTTATGATTAGGCTGTGCTAGGTATTGGTGTAGATGGTAGCAAGTGTTTCTTTGTGTGTTTTGTGCTTTTTAATAAAAGTCAAAGATACCTTTTGTTTATATATCATAATTTCCAAAAAAGTATTTAAGACAAGGTATTTTAGCATCTGTTCTGATACCAAATTCATCTGATTCTGATCTTTTTTTTTTCCATTCCAGGGTCTTGTGCTTAAAGGTTGGATATATTTTACATCCAGTAAACAGAATGCTGTTAAGAAATCTATTAAATACTTTGATGAAGGGATTCAAGACACTGGTGACATATTTGGGATTATGGGAAAGGTAGAGCTGCTTTTGTGTGACTTTCTTTTCTAGTTTTTAATTCATAGTTATGGCATTTCATGTGACTGACGGAGCAGAGAATCTCCTTCCCCAAGTGACAACTCATAGCACTGTAGAGTTCTTTTCTGTTCTTTGAGAGTATAAGACTAGATTTGCAGTGATGTTTTAAATATCAAAAAATAATTTGTAAAAAAATAAGTGCCTAATAAGCAGGATACAAATTCCATTGATTATAAATTTCTGCTTTCCTTGCCCCAACCATGAAAGTGGATGGATGAAGTAAGCTACAAGGGCCTCTGTCATCTACCTGGACTTTAGTCATTATGATATTCTTTCTTTGTGGAAGATTCAGAGGCCTAGCATTTTTCATTATTCCTTGCCAACTCTTTGCCAGTTGAAATAACAAAGCAAATGTTAATGAGCTTGTGGTTTAGTAATTCTTTATTGGTGCATTGGTTAAGGTTACTAATTTTGGATTTTAATGGGATGATTTCTGTTTCTTCTACAGGCAAGATATTTTATGATGCAGCAAAATTATTCAGCTGCTCTGGAAGCTGTTAATCAAATAATAGTCACCTTCACTGATTTCATACCAGCACTCATTCTCAAAATGAGGCTGGTTTTGGCTCAGCAAGACTGGGAACAAACTTTAGAAATTGCTGAAAGGTAGGAGATGACTGAACTTTCTTTTAAAAACATTACCTAATTCTTTTGAACTAATACTTTTATTTCTAGAGATGTATTCTACTTTTATTTATAGAGTTTTATAGATTGGAAGGGACTTCCAAAATCATCCAGTCCAGCCTCCTGCTCCAAAGCACATCCAGCTACAGCAAGTTATTCAAGACTTTTTCCACTTGAGTTTTGAATAGCTCCAAAGATGCATATACAGTTGCTGTACAGTTGCTTGGAGTTATTCCATGCCAGATACAGGACTTTGCATTTGTCCTTGTTGAACTTAACAAGCTTTCTGACAGTTCACTTTTCCAGCCTGTCTAGGTCTCTCTGAAGAGCAGTCTTTTCCTTCAGCCTATCAACTGTTCCCACTAATTTGGTATCATCCACAAATTTAGTGGGAGTACACTCTATCCCATTATCTAGGTCATTGTTAAAGATACTGGATGGTATTGACCTGAGGCATGCCACTTCTGCCTGAGGCCCTGCAGGCCAGTGCCAGGCCCCTGTGACTGGGCCACAGGCTCAGTGCCAGCCTCTTTGTGGCTGTGAAGTGACTTATGCCTCTGTGCCTAATAGGGCAATGCTAGGCCCCTGGCTGCTGTTTCTGGTTGTGACAAGACCTCTGCCTGAGGCCCTAATTGCCAGTGCTGTGGCCACTGCTGCTGCTGGTGGCTGTGCCACAGTGCTGATAGGCCAGTGCTATACGCGGGCTTATGAGGTCAACCAGCTGGGCCCTTTTTGCCCCTTACAGATTACTGGTTTTCAAACTCATTATTTTAGAGCAACGTAACATATTGTAAGTAATTTTCTCAGATGGTATCTCAAAACTGATCTTTTTCTTGACATTTAAGTGTAGTTTTATGGCATTGAGTCAGTGATGTTTGGCATTTGTCTCTGATAACTCAAATTATCCTCTGTGTTAAGGACCCAGTTATGGCCATTCTTTGTTTATCACAAAAGAAAACTTAGAAGCAATTAAACCTTAAAAAAACACAGAACAATACTGAATGTATAGGCACTGTACTCTGTTCGGCTATATAAAACTTGTCACTAACATATAACTGTTTTCTTAGAATCCTATGCAAAGATGGGGCCGATATAGACGGACATCAGATCCTTACTGTAAATTATCTTTCAAGGCTTGGCAAGTGGAATTCTGCAAGTATTATTGAACATTTTGCCAGTATATGAAATACAAAACTGAGACACTGGATTTTTATGTTCCTTAAAATTGTCAGCATTCTTTCTTTCTACAAAGCAGTATGAAGTGCAACTAACCACAGATAACATGTAAAATGTCATAAAAATTCAAAAGTATGTTTATATACTTGTGTTCTATGGTGTCAGGATCATGCTGTTTTAATGATTTGCACTAGAATGAAGCCTGAGAATAAGGTTCACCTGTTTCAGCCTCATCTTCACTTTTTCTTTTTGATTATTGAAATGTAAGGAAAAGGTTAGGTGGTCTGTTCTAGAGTAACAGATACCATCATTTTTAGGGCAATAAAATGAAATGTATTTTACCTTTTTATCAAATAAATTAGTATTAATACTAGTCCTATTACAGTATGAGTTAGTGTCCTAAACAAGCACTATGTCTGTCACAATACTGTTTTCTTTGAACAAATGATTTCTGCAATTAGCAGCAGTGTGTGATGGAAGATACATAGTATTGTAAACTTTCAGCATTTTATTCTAGCAAATATATTCAGAGAGGTTGCATAGCATATGGTTAAACTATGCATGCTTGGTTAAACTATGATGATACGGAATTGTGATGAGCATTCAAGACACTTACACATTTCTGTGAACATTACTACTTACATAGTTTATTACTATGGAGCCCTGAGCTACTAAAAAAACTTATAAAAGGCTTATACATCTTGTCTTCTAGCTGGCTGGTAGAACATTTTGCCATTCCCTATATAATTGCCAGCACAAAAATGTACAATTTATTTCAGTAATCAGAAATTATACTCTATATGTAAAAAGAAAAGATATCAATAGAAATTTTATGTAGGAAAAATAGTATCTGAAGTATTCCCATAACTCTGATGCAAATCTTCTTCAGGCTTCACTTCAAATTCGAGATTTTATTCATTCTCTGAATACTAAGGAACCTCAAAATGCAGAAATACATCTTCAGAAAGCACGGGTAGTTAGTAGATTGGTAAGTATATTTTTGTATGAAAACTATTAGCAGTTTTGGCTGTGATTCATCTATCTAAACAGAGGCAGAGGCAATACACTAAGATATCTCAGATGGTGCTAGGTGCATATAAATTGGCAAAGAAATTTCCGTCTTCTATGTCTGAAATAACTGCCTCTAAGACGAAGTATTAGTATTAAATGACAGTTATTTTCTAGTCTGTATCATATTCAGTCATAAAATAATTTATGCCATTCATACCACAGTAAAAGAGCATTTTTATTTATATCCTACCGGTAGTTTACTCTAGATTTTATGACTTGATTCATATTGAAATAAATGCTTAGAAAGGTTATCTGGTTTATTTGGCTATTTCTTGTGTGTTTTCAAGAAAAAATGATGCCATTATTGAAGTCAACAGTAATATTCTCTCTGATTTTAGAGGTGTTATGTTTTTACTTGATTTTGAAATTTTTAACAAATTCTAATTTGACTATGTTTATATATGTGTTTACATTCCTTGTTTTAAATTTAGCATTTTCTGTGAAACTTCATTTTTGTGTATTACTTGATTTTTTTCTATCCACTTTTCAGTAGATTTTGTATTATGAACTTTGTTTTTAGTGTGGAAAAAATCAGCAAATCTTGCAGCAAATATATGGATTTATTGAGTATTCATATGCTGAGTTGGCTTCACCAGATGCATGTTTTGCTAATGAGCTGGGATATCAACTAATTCTTCAGGAGAAGTGGAAAGATGCTTCTGTATGGTACAGAAGAGCCATGGAGATAGATGAAACTAGTATTGATGCAATGACAGGTAGTTTTCTTCCCAAAGTATGGTTATTTTAAGCTCTTCGGAACAGAAGTTCTCTCTTTGTTTGAAAAGTGCTAGTATATTGTGGATGCTACTGAAAAACATAATACTCTAATACATGGGCTTCTCCACTAATTCAAACTTAAAGACATTACTGGATGAATGCATCAAGGCTGAGACAGTAATGTTAATCTTTCTCTTTTTTTATGTTGGCTTAGATGCAAAACCCTTTTGTTCTTGAATGCCACAAAAGGGATTTCTGGGGAGCCTAATGTCATCATGACGGTAGAATTGGAAACTAAAGTACTTACTTCTACTAAATAGCATGTGAATCACATTTTTGGAACCTCTACCCTATGGTACAGTAAAGCAATTGGAAAGATTACATGTATTAAAAAGTTAAAGCGTTTCTTAGATATGAACTGTGTATTATTTTTGTCCGTAAAACAGAGTTCCAGAATGTTTATATGTTTATACATGCTCTATTGTTGGCATTTAAACCGCTTTCAAGTGTTAGGAAAAAAAAAAGTTGCCTTTTTTTGCCCCTCGGAAGCAGTGAGGAAGTGAGGATGTGTCTGCTTTGAACACCTGAATATCTTCTCCTGAGACAATGCCTACTTCATCACAAAGCAGGAGATCCCTATCACTTTCACCATTACAGAGAAGGGAATGAAGAACTGGAAGAGTGTTGGCCTTGTGGCATATATATACCTGTCCCAGAGCTAGTTACAGTTACTCCTGCTGCTGTTGTCAGTACTGTTTTGTGCAATTTAGTTCTTTCTTTAGTGATGCTTGAGTAAACAGTTTGGGAGCTTCAACTGTAAAAAATATATACTTCTAGGTGGGCTAGTGGTTGTCTTTGAAACACTTAGTTACTTTTGACTTAGAGTGCCTTTTAACTTCTTGCACATGGTTAACCATTTTCTTTTCCTCCTTTCTCATCTTAGAGTGACTTATTTTAAACAGGGCTAGCGCTAGCATTCGTGTTTATCAAGGCATTTTCTCTTCTTGTACTTTAATGTACAATGTCCTTAATGTAGTTTTCCAGTTTTTTAGATGGAACTTCTGTTTGAACTTTTTTTTATCTTATGTTTTATTTTCTGATGACATTCTTGGCAGCCCTTACTTATATTTTGTAGAATCTGTGCAATCTAGCTATCAATTAAAATGTCACTTTTCATAAGGATAAAATTGTATTTCATCTAATTCTGTATTTCTGTCCAAAGAAGTTTTAGACTTTCCGTGAGACAACTTGCAGAGAATGTTAATAAACATTATAGTAATGTTTACCAATGTTCTTTCTCTACAAGACTTCATCTTTTCCATAAGTAGTCTCATTTTTTTCTGTATTAGCAGAAATTTCTCTTCAAGATAGAAGTATTTCACAGTGACCAAGATGGTTTATGTTTCTTACTGAAAGTGCTGGAGTCCAATCTGTTTAAACACAGGAGTTTTCAAAACGAGTATCAAATTATATTAGAATTTATTTTGAATTAGATAAATCAGCTGGTTATGTTGAAGAACCATATTTATTTAAGATGTTGGATTTGTGTGAATTGTATGGCCAATCTTCTTTCACAAAGGCAGCGTTGTTTACAATTGTGAGTCTATACCAGGGAAAAGAAATAAGTAGGGAATGAGGTTTCTCTCTCTTGAGGCTGACGGCTGAGGTATTTAAAGCTATATTGATATATGTATTGTCCAATAGACAGATTTCTTGATTTTCTTTCAGATATCAGGATATACCAAGAACATGATCCATGTAAAGGAACCATACTAAAGGATCACAAGTTATGCAAAATAAGTAATGATTAAATGCTCTTTTTTACTGTAGTTCTGAGCACTTGACATGTGCTATGTTTCTTTTTATTGTAGGCATTATTTGGTGCCAGGTGCTGGAAGGGAAGCTAGAAGAAGCAGAGCACCAACTGGAATTCCTCAAAGAAGTTCATCAGTCTGGTGGAAAATCTCCAGTGAGATATACAAACATATACAAGCATTAGCTCTTTTTTGTTCTCTTTTATATACATGCAGTAGGTGCACTACACACATTAAAAAATTACAGGCAAATTTTGCTCAGTTTGTGCAAATTGAGCACAAACTGAAAACTTTCAGTGATGATCTCTGTACCCAATCATAAAATGTGTTAAATCTAATCTGCAGAATAAAACTTCTCAGTGTTATCCCTTTCCTTTTTCTCTATGTAGTTTGTCTCGCTGAAGGAAAAAATTGGTGAATCTTTCGGGATATTCTCAAAATTGCCAGATTAGGATTCTTTCTTCAATGGAAAATCAGCTACCACCCAGTGTAGCTCATGAAAGATAAATGCATTTTATGAAATGAAAAGATAGTGTTTAGCAAGAGTGCTGCAGTTTTTTGAAGCAAGTTCTGAATAGTTTTAAATGGAATCATACTGATATTCAAAATATTGAGTATTCAAGCCATTGTTCTACATAAGCAGATGCTTGACTCCTGATTTAGATGTGTCTTATGTTCCCATTATACTTACTTAAATAAGAGCACATAACAATATGAAGTGAAGGGTGTTATAAGAGATGTATAATAAAATGTTCAGTAAATATTCAATACATAGATGAGAGGTGAGAACTATTGTGTTAGCAAAATAGAATAGTTCAAATGCTGTCTTCACACGATCCACGTTTGCTGTGAAATCTGTTAAAACCATTTGCTGGTTTTCTAAAGCAGAATATTTATTTGTTCATTGCGGTAAACACTGATTTTTCAGCTCATATTTTTCTCTTACAGATTCTAATCTATCTTCAGGCAGTTATTGCTTCAAGAAAAAGAAAAAGTGAAAAGATTGTCACCGCTCTATTGAATGAAGCGGCAGAACTTCATTCTTCTGCTTTGAAGGGCCTTCCTCTGAGCATGGAATACTATGAAAAACTAAATCCCGTGTTCCTGATCAACATTGTGAAAGAATATTTAGTCTTCTGTCCCAGACTAGTGAGGAATATTTTAAATGAAACATTTAATATAAATTTATTACTAGTTTGTATATGATCATGTTGTCAGAACTAGACAGTCTAGACCTAGTCTATCATCTCCAATATTTCCATAAATTTTATATATACTAATAAAAACTGTATATGAAGAAGGAAAATTAGATTCCACTTGAGGTAGATACTGCTTTTGAAAGTGTGTGTCATGCAGTACAGTTGTGCAAATGTGTGGTAATGTAATGAAAAAAAGTCTTATTTCTAATTTTTCACAGCCAATGTCACCTTACCAGATCATTTCCCCTCTTTTTAAACAAGTAGCCCTAGTTTTGTATCCAGTGGTTAAAGCTGCTCCTGGGATGTTGGAACCACTTTATTTAGTGGCACAATTGAAATATTTATCAGGTAAGCCAAGACCATATTTTTCACATCCAAAAAGGAAAAGAACTCTCTAAAATTTTGAATTAAATTAATTGAACTGATCTTTGAGACTGGCTTTATAGTCTTCTTAAAAAAAATGCCTTGTATTCTCTGTATTTTTCTCAATTGGTAAAATTAATTTCTAAATGTATGTAACCAAAGCCCCAAACAATTAAATGGTAAATATTTTAAAATAAGTGTAGTGACAGCAATGTGACATGAGACAGACTTCAGGAATGTCAAGATGTCACAGTAGAAATCATCTGTGCTTCTCTTTTAGTCACTAAACATCATTGCTATAAATAAATAACTTGATGAGATGGAAGTTGGAAAGTGTTCTGTCACAATATTATATTTTAATTATTCTTGTGATGATTTTATACTTAGTTAAAAGTGATGGCTTTTCACATATCAGGTACAGTAGCATAACACATATATACATTATACAAATGCTAAGTTTGCTCTATAAAGAGAAGCAGCTTAGTTTGCTCTGTAAAGAGAAGCAGCTTATGACTGAATTAACAAGTCAGCTCCTTTTCAGGAGAATTAGAAAATGCGCAAGGTATATTGCAGCACTGCATCAAGTTGGACCCTACATCAGCAGATGTTCACCTTTTAATGGCCCAGATCTATCTATCTCAAGGAAACTTAAAAGAATGTTCCCATTCACTGGAGCTGGGGGTTAGTCATCATTTTCAGGTGAGAGTGATTACAAAATCTTAATGCTGAAAATATTTATTTATAATTCACTATGTAATGGTATTTATACATTAATCTGTTATACATATTACCAGAGCAATGTACATGACACTCCTCAAATAGCATTCATATATCAAAAAGAAAGGCAAATAAATTGCTACCAGCTCTACTATTAATATATCTGTATACCCGTTTGTTTACTTTTGAATGTATCTGAGAAAGTGGTATTTTTTCTGGGAGTGCAGTGTCACAGCAACAGAGGGGAGATTCATCTTACCTAATTTAAGTCACTAAAATACATTAAATGTATAGCTGAGGTTTTCTAATTAATCAGTGAAGAGAGACAAACACTGTCTGGGGATATTCGTCCCACTTGTTTTAGGCATCAGTTTAGGTGTAGGTGCTTTAGGTACCTTATAAAGCGTTTGCCATTCTACACGCAACTTGTACAGAACTTGGGCCACACTGGAAGTTCGGTTTTTAGACAGCCATTTTTAGATGAGATGAATGCCATTCCAGAGGTATGTAGGGATGCCATTTTCATGTTCCCAGTTGTTTTTTTTCTTAGAGACTGAAACCATTCTAATAGTAAGTTTTCGACAATTAAGATACTGGGACACTTCTAGTTTTATTTTCAGATGAATATTTATGAGTAAAAAGAAGTTTGTCTGTGTCTGTTTTAGGCTTTCATGTCCAAGGAGTTCCTATGTACTGTAATGATTCTTTAGTAAATGTTATTTATATGCTGAGAGGAGACTGAGTAGATTAACAAATGATGTTTTGGTATTAAAATAACTGAATTTCTATCTTTACCATCCAATGTATATTTGCTGGTTTAACTAGATTCGTGATTATCCACTGTATCACTACATCAAGGCTAGAGCACTGAATAAAGCAGGAGACTATCCAGAAGCTATAAAAATTTTGAAAGAGATTGTCGGTTCACATGTGAAGAAATACAGTAAAAGAGTCTGTGGCACTAGGTCAACAACCAGTGAATGGGCATCCATTTACTTAGAACTTGCAGAAGCTCTTCAACTAAACGGAGAACTAGTAAGAAATTGAATATGCTTTTTTTTTTTTTTTTTTTTTTTTTTTTTGGAAGGAAAGCATGATTAAAAAACTAGTTTTCACTATGTAAACTCTTTTAAGATTATTAGGGTATTGTGAAATTCGTACATAAGAGGTAATACTCCTAATTTGAAAGTTTTTGACAATTCACCCATAGCAGCTTCTCATCAAGCAATCACAGTGGTCCTGTTTCTTAGAAATACAATTTCTCCTTTAGTAGTATTCTTATTTCCACCTGTGATACGATAATCATTGAGTTATGTATGTTAACACTTTATATCAGTGTGGGGGGGAAAGTTTATATGACAGTTTTGATCAATCCTAATAGAAATATATTTTCCAAACTTTTTTTAGTCTAGAAATATAATAACTGGAGAAAGATTAATTATTTGTTTTTGTCTATCTTTTTTCAATCCTTGTATCAGCAATCTCCAGTATTTTTTTCTGTCTCCTTATGCAGTTTTACTTAAATCCCTGCAGGAAATGCATGGTTCTTTTTTTCTTACATTTTTCATATCTTGTGTGAAAAGATCTTACATAAGAGGACTTATATCTTTATATGTCCACTTCTTCACTGTATATAATATATTTCACTTGCTTTTCATGCTCATTTTATCTTTTTGAAATTTGTTTGTATTTAGGTTTTAGTTTACAAGGATAGTAGAATTTCCCACTTTCAGACATCAGTAATAGAACTAAAAATTGTTTTTGCCAATCTAGCAGCTTTATAACTATATTTTTCACTGACTAAGTGATTTATCAAAATCAGTCAGCCCAAATTAAAACATGGAAATGACTACTTCATTTATTCGATGTAAATAGCAGAAAAGTTCTGGAATGTGTATTGTGGATGTATAGGATACAATATTCTGTATATACAATTAACAATAGATTAAATCCCAAATACATTGTTAGAAAATTGCTGAAATAAAATCTACATTTTGTAACGATTCTTTTCTATTTCATTAGTAAAACACACATTTTCAAATGCTAACTTCTTTCAGTTGCCAGAAATGATACTGGCTATTGTCAAGCTGCAGAACAGTGTTTTCCAAAGAAGGAGTTGGAACTCCAAGTACAAGCTGACTGAAATGCAGTTGTTTGGGCTAATGAGGAGGACTGAGTCTCCCTTGCTCTAAGGGAGCTCTAAAACCGAAAAGTTAGAACATGGCTCAAGGAGCTTCTAGCTTATAAAAGGCGAGAGGTAAACACAATAAATAGGTAGGATAATAGATAAATAAACAGATATGAGTGAAAAGCAAAATCACAAAACTTAGTTAATTTATTAAGGCTTTAGTTTAACATGCAATTTAATGTCATCTAAAAATATTTAATTAAGCCCGTTTGCTTAAAATATAGCTATGCTTTCCACCAATTTAATTCCATTAACATTTTTTTATTTACTTTTTTTTTTCTGTACTATTTTAGCATGAAGCCACTAAGATCCTGCAGGATGCTACTAATGAATTTAGCGGAACTTCAGAGGAAATTCGTGTCACTATTGCTAATGCAGATTTGGCGGTCCATAAAGGAGAAGTGGAAACAGCGCTCAGCATGCTAAGACATGTCACACCAACCCAACCATATTACATTGAAGCTAAAGAAAAGATGGCTCAGATATACCTTCATATGCGAAAGGATAAGAAGCTATACATTGCATGTTATTGGTAATATTGTTTAAAAACAATGCAACTGAACTGTTTTAATTTTCAACCACTAGTCAGACAAATTTTTTTCCTAACACAATTCTAAAACGTCAGTCATCTGTTTTAGAAACAGCATCAACTTCAATGATTTGTTAAAGTAATATATTCTTTTTTTTTTCTCCTTATGAAAGGAAAAAAAATGCTAATATTCTTTACTAAACCAGGGGAACTTACCCTATAAATTGTCATTTTGCTTTCGGTAGTGTTGCTGATAAAGTTAGCAGTACTCAGAGTAAGAAGGGAGGGTACAATATTTAGAAGTTTTATTTAAATAAAATGTATGTGATAAATGATTCTGAAATAAGTGATGTGCTCCAGTCATAGAAAAAATTGTAGCAGAGATTTAAACAGCGTGAAGGTTTCTTGGTTCACAGTCCTGTTTTTCATTCAGACTGTTTGGCCTTTTTCTATAATGTAAAACCATTTCTGTGTTAAATAAAACAAGTAGAAATTTAAACAATTAAGTAAAATTCTTTAGTTTAGAAACAGAAAGATTATCTCAGTATTCTAAACCAACAATGAAATAAGTAATAAATTAGACAAGCATTTGCCTAACCTTTTAACTACCTCAGCAGTTTTTATGAAATAATCATCCACACAAGTTCTAAGATTTAGAGTAACACACTAAGTAATATTATAAATATTATTTTTCCTGTATATTTGGAACTAAAAGTTGTCATTTGATTTCTAATTTCATACCAATAAATACAGTTATATAAATTATTCTGTATTTAGCTTTTCCTCAAAAAAGGGAGCATATTTCTGACATAAAACATTTTGTGTAATTTCTCTACTGTGTTTTCCACTACCACACATCTTCCTGTTACTTATATAGGTAAGCAACTGAGAAATATTGATAATTGATTATTATTTCTGATCACTTACAAACTGTCTTGCACTCTGCTGCTTACGTTTTTACCTCTGGTCATCTCCTTATTTGTTTATTTTTATTTTTATTTTTTTCATTCCTTTGGCCTCTTGGATGATCACTTCTTTCAGCAAAAAGCTGCCACTTGCTATGTATTTGTAGAGCATCTTGTACAGTAGTGGCCTAACTGGCCCCAAGAATGATTAAAATGCAAGCGTTGTTCAGAAATCTGTAGCTTCTGTTCTTCTAAACAGTAAGCATATTCTGCAGTTATGTTAGTGTGTCCAGCTTCCTACCCCAGGTGTAAGACCTGTCATTATCTTGCAGCGTGAACTCAGACTTAAAATGTTAAGGACTGGAATAAACTGGAGTCAGTGGAGCTACCCAGATTTATATCTGCTGAAATTCTTACTGTTTATTGTGTTGACAGAAAATACTTCATTTCCAAGACAGTATATGGAGTTCTAAAAATACTTTTCATATGTTTTATTGTAACATTTAATTGTTCTTCTATGATTTTAAGTGTTGTTCTTAATTTTTTTTTTTAGTGAAATGTGCGAAAAATTTCCGGGTCCTCATACTAGCCTCCTCTTGGGAGATGCATTCATGAATATTCAACAGGTGAGTCCAAATTTATTCAGTAATTATACTATATTTAAACTAGCATTTCATCACTGATCTGGATTCAGTGATAATCATAGTAAAATCTAGCCACTATATAATTTGAAAAAAGTGTAATAGAATCACTGGTAAAATCTATTTAAATTCCAAAATTAATCATGGGACTAATTCTCTTTTCTGTCACTCTTAGCCAGAGGAAGCTGTGAAAATATATGAAGAAGCCCAGAGGAGGAATTCTTTAGACTCAGTACTGGTCAGAAAAATTGGACATGCATATGTGAAAACTCATCAGTACAGCAAGGTCTTAGGCATCAAATTTCTGTTTTGTTTTTCTGGTATTTCTCGAGTGATTTAATTTTTCCTAAGTACAAAGAAAGGGTAACAATGAATGACATCTTTGAAAGACTATCTATATATAAATTCACCCTCTAGGTATGCTCTTGCCATTGTGACCAGTGAATGTTTCACTAGTGTAATCTCTACAACATACATCTGAGTTTCACCTGCCTTCTTGTGCTTTATATGTTAGGACAGAGCATGCCTGGAGTCACCTTATTTCTTCTAAACTTTCTTGGAAGATATGTTGTTTTATAGTCAGAGAACCTCTTCCTCTGAGGTAAATCTATGCCTGCACAGTCTTCATTTTCTTCAATCTTTTGAAGTTTTAATTTCTCCCAGTGTTGTTATATTCTTGGTCTCCATATGTTAGGAGGTTTTCTCTGAAAATGGAAGCATCGGTCACACATTACCTAAGAAAAACAAATGCTGTAAATCTGTTCTCACTCAATGTGCTTGTATTATCTGGGAAAGAAGCATATACTAGGCAAGTACTCACTTTCATTTCACACCAGTATGATTAGGGAATCCCATTCCTGGTATCATTTTCAGATCCTAGATACTGAGGGCATCAGGATTTGGCACCTTTTATTCAGAATGCAGCACCCTAGCTTTGCATCAGAAAAAACGTTCAAATCCAACCATTATGATTATCATAGGGCACACCTCCTTAGAAAATCGAGCACCAGAAGATGTTCTTTATCCTCACGTTTTTTTCCGTCACAACTGTGCCAAGATCTCCTAGCCTATTGCAGATACTATGGAGGCTTGAGAGTGAATTAGCTTTCCTAGCAATAGTCAGAGGAGATTCAATGAAAAGTAGTACAAAAATTTTCAGTCTTTGCTAACATCTTTGCCTACCTCAGCGTTAGTAACTAATATAGGCCAGAGCCCATTATGACCATTTGGTTGACTAACACAACACCACATTGTTCAAATCCACAAGTCTGATCTCTTATTCTCAGAAATAGGAAGGCTGCATTCAAGCTGCCTTCTAGGAATGGTCTCTAGTCTGTGCTAACCCCCAGACCATGGCCAGTAATTCCTTCAAAATTATACTGATAAATTAACTACTGCTAGGCCTTAGGCCTGTAATTCTGTCATCTGCCTAGTGAAATTGTTAAAATGGTCTGTGGCCTTACACAAAGTGGCATTCTACTCTGCTGTTTCCAGGCACAATAGACCAAAGACCAGTGTCTGAAGGTGTTTTGTACTTCTGTGTGTGAGACTAAGAGTATTTAATATTGTGAAGACATGCTTCTTCATGCCTTTCCTGATTTCGGTGTTAGAGAATGGTCCTTGACATGTGAAATTTACTGATGATCTACATCATGATTTTGCAACTGAGAGAGAATAGTGAACGGTGTCAGGTAGTTTCTGCCGTAAGAACACATGTAAAAGCAGAAGGGAAATCATAATAGGGAATGCCTCTTGGAACACCACTGGAATAGAATTTTATTTAGCATTAAATGACTAAGTACAATATGATGGAACATAATATGCAAAATATTTTGAAGTACTGTGATTAATGGATTTGTTGACGTCGTAAATCACAGAGTGTTTCACTAGTGTTTCATAAATTTTTCATTGTGACCTATCATAATTACATATTTAGGATCCTCTTTTGAAACTTTTTCATTTTTTAGGCTGTTAATTATTACGAAGTAGCTGTAAAGATGAGTGAACAAGATTTCTTGTGCCATGACCTTGCTGAACTCCTCCTCAAACTTAAGAAGTTTAAAAAGGCAGAAAGAGTTCTGAATCAAGCTCTCGACCATGACTTTGGTACTGCAGTTCATCATTTCTGCAAAGCTTGCTATGTATAATATTGAAGTCTTGAATGATTTGCAATAAGTCTTGAACAATTTACAGTGCAATACATTAATTTATTCACAAATCATTATCATAGGCTATATGCATTCACAGTATTTCAGTAAATATTTACATTATTTGCAGGACCAGTCTCTACAAAGTCCATAGTTGCTTTTTTTCACAAGGTAGTGAATAATACAAATATTTCACCATCGTCAAATATTAATTATTTTTACTGGTAGTTGGTAAATATGATAAAGAGAGAAGTTATATTAAACTGTTGGTTTTAATCTTACAGTTAATGACTTGACTTCTATGATAAAGGATGTCAGGAGCCTGATTTTGCTTGCAAAGGTTTATGAAAACATTGAAAAAGAAGAAGTTATTACAACTTTGAACAAGGTAATTGCTAAGATGGCATATGATCTATATGGTGTTGGATATCTTTGTGGTCTTGAATATCTTTCCCGATAATTTCAGTACCCCTAGTTTCTAAGTTGCAAGGTTTTTTTCAGAGCTGTTGGCATCTTTAACTTCTGTTATTTTAAGTAGGTTATAGGTATATGGTTTTGAAAATTAAGCCATTATTTCGTAGCTCTAAAAATTCACAGTGCTCCTCAGTGAATATAGAACATTGTAAATTTGGGGCATATTTATGGCTTTATATGTGCATTTATATGTACATTTATACGTATCCCTTTGTAAATTTTGTTAGGATGCTCATGTACATTTATTATTTTAAAAAGATCTTGAACTATTTGACAGTGAGTGCCCTGAGTATCTGCTGCCTTGAGGATTTGGGTCTCTAAAACTAAGGAGAACTTATGTGGTAGTTTCTTTAAAGATTGTTTATTTCATTTCATGCTAGAAAGATACTCGTGAATCTATATGAACCTACACATAGGAACAACACCATCCAAGACACCATATTAAAGTCCGTAAGCCTTGGGGTGCCCTACTGAAAAGGGGTAAATTCTATATATTGAGAATTATCTCTTGGTATCTAAAAAGCAGGGCTAAAATCAGTACTTAATCTCAGCAACACTGGAATTCATAGCCACATTTACACCCATAAGTCTCCCCACATAATGGATTGGAAGTTAAGCATTAAGATGGAAGATTTTATTGAAATGAATTTAAGAAAATGGTGTGCAAAGAAATGGTGAGAATGATCTAAACTATTTACTAGTAAAAGCCCTTATATCTCACTGGTAGTTAGGTATCTCTCTTTAACTGTGATTCCGAGTCATGCATCCTTATTTGAAATTAGGCATGTAAAGCAGATAATCTCTTTCTCATGGAAGAACACAGGGAGAAAGAGCTAGCCTGATATATGCACTTTTATTTAAATATGAAACATATTTGGAAGAAAAAAAAAAGAGATTGACACTGTAATCCAGTGGCTGTGTACTCCTCACAAAGCACAAGTCAGGTTTGTATCCCTACTCTAGTTAAGATTTATGCAAAATAGAACAGCTTCAGTGGGGAGTGACTGAAAGATTTATCTTGTAATACCAGTAGTCTGGTGTTAATCTGGTCATAGGAGAGTTGAATTCAATTCTCTGTTTCAAAACAAAAAAAGGCAATTTAAAGACAGATGTCCATGCTTCAGGTGGATGCCAAAACCATATACAAACACAACTGTCTGTCTGAACTGCTCTGAAAAATTGTCAAAAAGTTTTGAAATTACTAATTTATTTTCATGAGTCTCTCTTACTCTATTCATTTCTACAGGCGTTCGAATTGCAACAGAGAATACTGAAACGTATCCCTCTGGAACAGCCTGAATCAGTCCCTTCTCAGAAGCAGCTGGCAGCACTGATTAATGTCCAGTTTGCTGAGCACTACCTGAGTCAGAAGGACTACGTACAAGCTGCTAAAAGCTATAAAAATGCATTAACTTATACTCCAGCAGATAGTAAAGTAAGCATTATTTTAAATGCAAAACAATGTCTAATTGGGAGTATTTTTATACACGTTAAATGAGAAAATTTGTTATGTTAGTGTAGTGTTCTTAAAAAATGTAAAAAGGAAATATTTACTTAGCTTTCAAAAACAAAAAACTATCATGGGTGAATCATTGAGTCATATTTCTGATATTTGAATGAATGAACAGCCAAAAAGAAACATGAACACAGAAGGGAAATACGTTCATGTTAGCCATTTTTTTTTACTTATTTAATCACACAGTAGAATGTATAAAATTGGAAAATGTTTAAAAATACATATGTAATGTAATAAATCATCAGAAGAGAGTCTTATATTAAAAACGTAAACACCAGGTCATACTTAAAGGAAAATCCTGAAGTAGGTTTTCCTACTAGCAGTAAAAGCTAGTTTTTTAAAGCCCATAGAATACTGGTTTCGAAAAACTCCCATTTACATTTTGGAATACTTGATTCTCAGGTCAATTAAATAGCAAAACAAACAAATAAACAAAAAGCATTGAATTAGATGTGAATTCCAGCTACGCTTTTAGTGGAAACTAATGATATGCAATGTACTACAAGCTTTAAATTCTAGAAAGCACATGCAACTTCATTTAAATAGCAATGCTCTTAATATTTTCCTGAGTTACACTGATTTTCAAAGAATGTCCATCTTCTGTTTGTATATACTCAATTTCTTCCACATTTCCTCTACTTCTTTATTCCTAATAGAAAAAATGTTAGTCCTATCACTTCAGATAATTAATACTACACAAGAAAAATCAGTGAAGAGTTTCTTTTACTGAATATTCATAATTACTCAAATCCTGAGATAGATATTCTAATAGAGGAATCTATCTCTGAAGTAACTATAAAGTTAGATTGGAATTGTAATAGAAATATTTGATCTAGTCTGTATATATCTTTTAAAGTAGAACTCAATAGAAGGAAAGAAAGAGGCTCCTGATACTAATTAAAATTATTACCAAAATACTTCACTTTTTAATTCTTAATTTCTCAGATAATACTGAAATTGGCTCATCTTTATTTGGAAGAAGAAGATCTTGATTCATGTGAGTATCAGTGTGCCCTACTTCTTCAAGAAGACAAGTGCAATGAACTTACAACAATGGTATGAACTGACATTTAATCATTGATGGTCAAGATCCAGTAACTGTTTTCTCAGTCTACACGGGAGCATACTATATTTTACATAAAAGTAATAATAATGAAATTGCTGGCATGATAGTTTGTCTTCACTAATTTTTTTCCAGAAAAAGAAGGGAGGTGACTGAATGATGGAAATTAGAGGTCTGTATCCCCAAAATATAGTGTACCTAGGACAGAAAAAATGTTAACTCTGTATGTACTTATGAGTGGTGAAGAAATGTTTGCTTTTAGTTGGTAATTGTATGCCAGAATGCTGATGTGATTAGAGCGTGGTGCTGATAATGCCAAGGTCACGGGTTCAATCCCCATACGGGCCACTCATTTGAGGGCTGGACTAGATGATCTCCAGAGGTCCCTTCCAATCTTACCAATTCTATGATTCTATGCTGATCCATTCATTAGAATATGATACCTACAATGAATTTGGACCTTTCTTCCTAAAAAATTGAAATGTTCTGTGTGCTTTTCAGGATGGTAATTATTACTTCTTTTATTATATATTCTGATAATATTTAAAATAAATACATTAGGAATATTCTTTAATGTCAGTTCATATGTATGGAGTCTTATTTTTGCATCTGGCTTTTATTTTTACATATTTTTGGCTTTTCTCTTTTACAGAAAGCTAAGATAGTTTTGCATTTCTGTTCCTATAATTACAAATTTAACTAGATAACTTTTCTACAATATTTTTCTTCTTTGTTAGATGATGGCAGATATCTGGTTCAGAAAACAGAAGTATGAACAAGCCATAAGTCTTTACCAGAATGTTTTGGAAAAATCACCAGGTATATAGCATTAATTAAGCTTGGGATTTATCTGTCTGTTCAGATTTTCACTCTAAATTTTAAAAAAGCGAGTTCATGAAAATATAAGAACTCTATTTTATTAATTTAATCTACAATATTATGAGTCCCCTTCTGAGTAAAAGTCTATATTCTCATGGTTTTTTCTAATGCCATACGTAAAAATATGGATTGTTCTGAAGCTTTCTGAAAGTGCTTTCTACTCCAAGAAGCTGAAAACAGTAATATGTGAATTCTCTTTTGTAGCTATGTGGCTCTGCCATTTTTTCTTTTAAAAACCTTAGCCTCTTCCCAGTCCATTGGGAGTAGTATTGCTATAATTCACTAATTATGGCCTCCAGAACAATAACAAAACATTCTTCACAGTTTCAATTAATAATTAAATTTGACAAGATTTGGAGGAATCTGAGTTATTGTAACATAGAGATTAAATGTACTTTATTACTTTATAATTTTTAGATAACTTTTCAGTCCTGGAAAGATTAGTTGATTTACTAAGAAGAACTGGTAACCTTGATAAAACTACACTTTTCTTTAAAATGGTGAAGAAGCAATCCACTCGATTATTTTTGGAACCTGGGTATAACTACTGCAAAGGACTCTACTGCTGGTAAAGCATGCAAAGTAATATTTGTGAATGTTAGATTTTCTGAACAGTGCTGCAGAATCTCTGTGTGGTTCACATGATGGTTTTAAAGTTCAGGTTGTTAACTGACACAAGTTACAGCTTCATGTGCACAAAAATGAAATGTGTTTTCAAATTTGCTTGCAAGTTAGAGCTGCTACAAACAGACTTCTTAGTACATTCAAGACCTTTCTTGGAAGGACAGGGAAATACTGGAGGATGAAGATGGGCAAAGCCATATGAGTATAGTGAAGTATGGGGCTCCAAGTGGAAGAGAAGTATGTTGATTTGAATATCTCAAATTCAAATGCATAGAATAAGAGCCTTAAGATTGGACTGGAAATAGTCTTCTATCTCAAAAATTAGGAGAGAAATGCTAGCCATCCAAGCTGTTTTCTTATAACGCAGTCAGTAAAAGAAATGTAAGTGCTTGCTTCTTGCCATATGCTCTCAGGCTTTTCTTTGCTCAGGCTCTGAAAAGCATCTGGTCTACCTGAGTCAACCTTCTAAAGTGACAGAGAAATGAGTCAGCAAAAACATAAATGTAGATAAATTTCCATTGGGTTTGTGAATCAAATCATTTTACCAATTGAGAAGAAAGGTCCTAGAATTGACTCAAGGTAGGTCAGGACTTTGTTGCCAGGAGTGGAGTGATGAAAAGTCAGTTTTGTAGCAGTATGATCAGCTCAACCATGTATGTAACATCACCCTTGTGTAGCTGATGGAACCTGCCCTGCTCATCAACTGTGAGCTATGTAAGTAACCATAGCTGGAGAGTACATCCCCTAATGCTGTGTGCTACTCTAATTACACATTGTCCTTTCCAGCTGTTCTAAGTAGTTCCTTCTAGACTGCAGTTGTTACAGGAAACAGTGCTCTTTATGAATACTCTTCTTTACTATTTTATTTGTCATAATCAGCCTGGTACTGGTATCTCTGTGAAACTACATAGCTGGCATCTGGCATAATCAATTTTCTTGTTCATTATCTCACGAATAGAGCATTGTGTGTTTACTAAAGCTCTTGGTTTTGCTAGTGTTTTGGGGTCAGATTAAGGTCATCAGCTTTGACATTTAAGATAGGTGCTTACATTTCTTCAAACTACTGTGTTCCAGAGAAGGATTTGAAGTGGCAGGTTTCCAACAGGAATTAATCTTGGTGGTATTTAAATTCAGTCAACAGTTAAACAAAAGTACTTGGATTAGGTGAAGAAGCAGTCTTCGAGCATGTAAGCAGAAGCTTGGTACTTAAGCGGTCTTAATTCAATGCAAGACTTGTGGTACTAGAAGAGTAAACAACCAAACACATTCACCTCTGAGGACAGCTTGCTTCTTCCTTGACAGCATTAACATAGTTGGAGCCTGATTTTTTTCTTCTTTAACTATTTGATTTTTGCATTGGTACATGCATCTGAATAGGCAAACATAAAATCTGTAAAACTGTAAAAACTGCAACTATGAATGAAAGATCATCATATGTATGAGAACATCTGTACATCCATCAATACGTTATAAAATAAGTTAAAATCTATCTAAAGAAGTTCATACACTTCTTGTGTATACTTATCTTGTGCACAGATGTGTATTTACTGCAAATACTTCAAAATCATCTTTTACTGAAAAATTTCCATTAGTGCTTTGTATAGGCAAACAGGGGAATTTTTGCATTAATAAGATTGATTGCCCTCTGTTCTGTTCAAATAGGCACATGGGACAATCCAATCAAGCCCTGAAATATTTTAACAAAGCTAGAAAAGACAGTGACTGGGGCCAGAAGGCTGTCACCAATATGATTCAGATTTGCCTAAATCCTGATAGTGAGGTAATAGGAGGAGAAGTGTTTGAAAATCTTGATGAAGAAGAAAGGTAAAGGCACTTTTGTTAACAGTTAATAAAAGAGAAAAATTATGAGTTAGCTTTATAAAATTAATTTGATATGTTGAGTATTAATGTTAAGATCTAGTCATTTTTTCCTCTGCACCTAAAGCAAGATTAGGCATAGTGTTACGACTAACAGAAAATAGGGAAGTCTTTTCTACTGCTTGTTGATACTCTCACAGTGTTGCACTTCTACCCAGATACCTGAGGGTGCATTATTTTTGCCGCAGCAAGACGTCACATATATAGCACAAGACTCCACGTGCTGTTATGCTGATATAAAGGCAATGGTGCATGTTCTGTATTCATTTTCTTAGGTTCAATTCACTTGCCAATTATCTGTTCTATCTTTGTTTTTTGAACTGCATCATCTGGACTCTACCTAGCAGAACAGTGGTGGTTTGTGTTCTAAAATTATGCAGTCCTCTTTTTGGACTTTGACTCTCTATGTGCCACATGACCACAACTTTTCTGACAGACTGTTTGTAACCTGAGAGGTTTAGCCATTTGCTCTTCTGTTTGGATTAAGAGTATACTACAGAGTAATGCTTTGTTGGTATCAAGTCCTATACATATACCTGTAGAGAATGACAGCATTTTGTTTATGAATACTCAATCAAAATAATTCATAGGATAATTCAGGCTGGAAATGACCTCAAGAGGTCATCTAGCCCAACCTTCATTGATCAACTGGTGAAGTTTGTGAAGCACTACTGCACAACTTTTGTCAGGATTTTGATGCACTTTTTGAATCAGCTGTGTCTTACATAGCTCTAAGCTTCGCTGGATACTATGGGAGTGGCTCTAAGTTGCTATTGGCTGCTGTCTTCAGGCTGTGTATTTTCATTTAATTGTCAAGTTCAGCACCCTTTTGTAGAGTTCTAATCCTAAATCAAATTCTTACTCTGCAAAAGACTTACATGATTCACCACTTTCAGTGAGTTAGCTCATTATTCACCAAAGAGTGAACACTGTACCTCGATTGTCTCAGCTTCTTTAAAGCTCGGGATGCTCTGTTCCCTTCAAATATTGCAAGCTCTTCAAGAACAGCGGGAACCTGTTAGGGGATGGCAGTACTGACAGTAATACTGTACTTTGCGTTTGAGGACTTTTGCATAGCCCTTAGGACCTAAACAAGCATTTTGAGATCTTTTTCAAGATGTGAAGGCCATCTTCTCTTTCCTTTTTGTTTCCGTCTTTGTGTATTGACACATGCTCACCAAATGGCCGTCAGATTTGTTACTCCAGATGAGTAGGTACTTAGCATCATATCCTGAAGTTACACAATTCAGTCTGAGCCGCTGTTGTCCTTCAGTCCATTTTCTTGAGTTTCTCAAGGCAGGAGGGAGATTCCGCTTAGAACCTGCTTCTGCTGTAGATGAGCAGTTTACCTGCAAGTAACAGAACCTATTTGAAAATATTTCGAGGACAAAGTTCATACTTACTATGTGCTAGTATTAAAGAACAGAGGAAGCTAGGAAGCCATTAAGTATTTAAGAAAATTGAACGCATTTCTTCAGAAACTAAAATTTGTCACTGGTACTTCTGTCATCTTAATAGGAGGACTGGGGGCCTGTTTTCTCAATCAGGTTATCTCGTCAGCTTTCTCTTTGTTTACTATGGATCAGAACACTATCCATCCATTTGAGAGTTCTGCTGCTCAGTTTCTCTGCAGCATTCAGCATTTTCAAAAAGGTGATGCTACTTATCACATACTTGAGGGCAAAAAGAATAACTGCTTGAT
The DNA here is from genome assembly GCF_028389875.1 of Rhea pennata. NCBI lineage: Eukaryota > Metazoa > Chordata > Aves > Rheiformes > Rheidae > Rhea > Rhea pennata. The sequence continues at coordinate 6,484,268 of NC_084664.1, read as the reverse complement.
TTTAAGTCAGCAGCAGACTTGCGAAGGAAACATCTGGATAGAGTTTCAGATGATAAAAAATCACTCTATTAGTCTTCAAACTGCATCTGTACTAGTAAATAATGTGGATGGGATCCATTCTTTGTTCCTGAGTCCAACTGGCACAAAACTGCTTACATCCATATGGTTAAACTCTTTCACTCTAAAACAGAGTGTGTACATCCACATTGCATATTTGACTTGTTCCAGGGCCATACTGTAATCTAAATTGTTTTGAGGAATTGTCTGGCACTGTGGTAGTTGACATGGGGCAAAACCGAACCAGAGATACAGTATAGACAACAGAAGGAAAGTGCCAAGCCCTGTCTTCTGGTGCTGTTCAGTTCATTAGTGTAGAAGGAGTTTGGGGTCTCAAAACGAGCATAGAAATGTTCCCTTTGAGCCAACTCAACATCTGGAGTTTTAGCTTCTAGTTGGACTGACCTTTCGTAAGTTTGATTTAAATTGTGTTTGGCCTCCAAAGACAACTTCTTCTGTACCCCATGTCTCATGACATTTTCCTTTGTCATTCTGGGCTTTAGAGCTATATATACTTAAGTGATATTAAAGACGCAGGGCATGGAGTTGGTCAGTATACTTCTCCTGATCACTTGATCATGTCCAAGCTCAAGCCAGGAAGTCAAATCAGCAAGACAGGGTCAGAATCAGCAAGATACAAGTCTAGGCTTAGTCATAGCTACAACATAATTTAGGCAAGGAGCAAGAGCAAGGGCCTGAGTAGCAGGCCCAATGGACAGAGGCCCCAGATGAGGCTTCTCACAGTTCTGTCTCATGCAACTGTTCCTCACAACTTGGTTGTTTTCATGGAAGTCTGATCCAAGGTTACAGCTGCACTGTGTCAGTACTGACCCTGAGCACAGGCAGCTAAACATTGGTGGTGGGGGGGAAGTAGGGAAGAGATTACAGCACCTGCTTGTGTGCTCAGGGCTCTGACAAGCAATATTTGCCAGTACTGATTGTGCCAGTCCCAGTCCAGCCAAAGAAATTCTGTTTAAGAGTATCCTGCTGGCTCTCAGGAATCAAAGTTCTGATACTTAGTAAGAAGAGCTCCACTATGTATCCGAGTGTGCAAGATTTGCAACTGCTGTCGTATCATATGCCTCTATCAGCTTGGCTAAAATACTACGCTGTGCCAGTACAGTTAACTGAAGCTACATTAGATTGGCACCTCCATCAGATCAGTTATAGATACTTAGCCTCCGTATCTGCTCTGAATCCACAAATGGAAGCACTCAATCTTTTTCTATGCTCTGTATTAAATCTATATTAAGTTCCCTGAGGTTGGTTATTTTATTCTTTGAGGTACATTTTTGTATGTATGCTTCTGCATCTCTTACTTTGAGGTCATAAATACTTTTTCTAGATAATCAGTGGCTGAGAAAAACAGATATTTTTTAGAGCATATGCCTTTCGTATTATACCAGCATGAATGATATGAGAAAGAAGAAATGAGGGAAAATATAGGAGGGAGCCATGTGTGTGTCTTCTGTGCATACTACTGAGATAAAAATTTGTCAGTCTTGAGTGCCTGAATATATGCATGTCCACAGCATGAATGTACAAATTGCCAACATAGCTATATGTAGAAGGAATATTTATATCTACTTTTTTTTTAATTATTTGCCATTTCGTTTTAAGAATATAAAGGAAAATATAGCACTTCTGAAAAATGTCATCCTTGCAAGACCTAGAGTAGGATGAATTTAGCTATAGAACAGGCATTCAAATACTGGCAATTAAGCTGATTCATTTCTGGTCCAAACAACTGTGTGATTTATGATACATTTAGAAAATCAAATACGTAACTATTGCATATGTAAGAGTGGTTCAAATTTAAAGATGGAGGTGCATATTGCTTTATGTTAGTCACTATTTGATAAATATTGAAATATCATGCAGAATTTAATATTAACAGTAATTTAGATGACAAGCAGGAAGCTGCGCAACGTGGCATAAGAACAGCAGAAAAATTGTTAATGGAGTTTTGTCCTTGTTCACAAGAGGGCCAAAATCAGCTAAAGATGTTACGAAACTACTGTTTAATGGCTACTAAAGACAAAAATAATGTAGAAAAAGCTCTCAGTGTATTTGTAGAAATGGCCCAAAATGAGGTAAGAAATTATTCAGATCTTTTTATATACATTCCTTCTTATTATGAAATGCGTATTGACTCATGCATAGTTTTTCTAGCTGATTTTTTCACAATAAACTAAAAGCTTTGAAATTAAATTAAAATGTATATTAAAGAACTTCTACATGAATATTTGCTACTTTTTCCTTGTTAAAAATTTCCTTGTCTAAAGAAGAATGGATGTATACTAAGAATGCAGCATTTATCTTGTATTTTTTCCTCTTAAGGTGGAAGTGAATTTTTCTTGTAAATGCACTGGGTGAGATACTGATGTCATTAATACCAAGTTTTTCCATTGTTTTCAGTGGTGATAGGATTAACAGTATTTATAAAACTTGGTAGACTAAATTTTCTAAAGGCTACAGTTTATCTGCATGTAGAAAATCACATCCATAAGTCTTAAGAGTTAGGAAAATTGTCTGTGGACGTCAGTAAACTGTCCCTATTAGCACAGCAATTATTTTTTTTTTTAAAAAAGGAATAAAATAATAAATTATATATTGAATGTTTTGCAGAATCTGGGAGTAAGATCAAGCCACTATACTGTAAAAAATAAATAAATAGGGCATTATTTCTCACAACTTACTCTTTCAGTGCTGTGATGTGCAGAAACAGTTTAAATTATTGAAGCTTTGGTCATTTCCCAGGATTTTCATTATAGTCAAATTGAGGAATAGTCATATTGAGGAATAGGGGCATTGTGCTATAATTGGCTGAGCAATCTGGTCCTGATCTGGGAAAGTATTTACATGTTTACTCATGCATCCAGCAGTACATTTAAGGGCTTTTATAGAACAATATGAATGCTTAAAATTAATCATTAAACATACTAAAGCATGTAACATGTTTGCCTACTTAAAAGTTATAAGATCCCTTTGACCTTGATTTAGTTAGCAGTGTTTGGGGTAATTAAAAATTGAATAGTCCAAATTTTTCTTACTGCACTAGGAAACATGCTCTCACATTGGCAGCACCCAGTTCCTGAAGATTTTGTCATTGAAATTGTATCTTTGCTTTTAAGGCCTCTAAAACAGGCAGTAGTTTTCCTTTCATATCTTCTGTGCTCAAGGCTTAGAAAAAAACTAAAAACTTTTAAAGATATTTTAATTATAACAAATTTTGAACCATTATATTCCATCCACTGCCTGTTTGTCAATAAAATCTCAATCTCGTATAAAGCTTTCACATGTAAAATCCTTCATATTATGAGATCCTGAGAACCTGTCTATTTCAATCTAGTTGCAAGACAAAGATAAAAGCGCTGGCATATATTCAGTGTTCTTTTTAAGCTATATTGGGTGTTATGGAAATAGAGGTTTATTTCACATTCTGATAATAACCTTTTTGATTTTTCATTATCCTTTTGCTATGTTACTCATTTTTGTCACTACAGTTATTCATATAGTCACTAATATGTGAAAGGAGAATGCCTTACTTTGTGTGATTTATATTTTCTCAAAAGGAAAGTGTTCAAATTATTTTGGCAGTGGCCCAAGCCCATATGATACTTAAGCAGACTCCCAAGGCCAGAATTCAACTAAAACGATTAGCAAAAGTAAACTGGACTTTGTCAGATGCTGAAGAGTTAGAAAAAAGTTGGATATTATTGTCTGATATATACTGTAAAAATGGAAAATATGACCATGCAACTGAGCAACTGAAACGTTGCCTACAATACAATAAGGTGAGAGAAAAAGATAAAGAGAATCCGTGAATACCAGAAAAATATTATGATCCTTTAGGTATCTGAACATAACACAGTGCTTGGATATTGTTTTATTTTCATTACTGGCCATGTAACATAAACCCTCAAGGTACAAGGTTAAAGGAGTGGCTGATGTTTAAGGCTAAACTAGGGTAAAATTAGGCAGTAGAAGACAGTGATTGTGATTGTTCTGATGATAGGTGCCAGTGCTTGACAACCTTTGATTTCATGAGTCACAACTTATTTCAGGGAGGAAATACACAAAAAAATATAAAATTAACTTCATTATCTTGTCTTTTATATTTTTAAAGGTTGTACTGTTTCAAAATGTGCAAACAGGAATGTCCAATAGTCCTTGCATGTTTTAATGTTTTTAGTATCTCCTGTACTCTAAAAAATAAAATGTCAGACTACACAATCAAAAGAAATGATGTAAATAATAAGAGATCATATTGTTTATTATTTAATTTATCTTGAAATATGAAATATAATTTAGACCTCCAATTTTGCAATGGTAAGGGTGACTTAAAGAATCAGTAGGGTTGGAAGGCACCTCTGGAGATCATCTAGTTCAACCCCCTTGCTCAAGCAGGGTCACCTAGAGCATGTTAAACAGGATTGCATCCAGGCGGGCCTTGAAGATCTCCAGATAAGGAGACTCCACCACCTGTCTGGGCAACCTGTGCCAGTGCTCTGTCACTCTCACAGGGAAGAAATTCATCCTCACAGTCAGGCAGAACTTCCTGTGCTTCAGTTTCTGCCCATTGCCTCTTGTCTTGTCACATGGGACAACTGAAAAGAGGTTCTCTGTCCCCCTGACCCCCTCCCTTCAGGTACTTATAGACAGTGATAAGATCCCCCCGCCCCCTCAGTCTTGTCTTCCCCAGGCTGAAGAGGCCCAGCTCTCACAGACATTCCTCATAGGGCAGGTGCTCCAGCCCTCTGATCATCTTCGTAGCCCTACGCTGGACTCTCTCCAGTAGCTCCATGTCTCTCTTGTACTGGGAGCCTAAAATTTATATTTGCTGTGATATGGAAGATGGGCTAAGCATACGTATTCAATACATTTTATATTGAATTATAATTAGAAATGAATATATTTTGGTATATTAATGTATATTCATTGCTGTTTTTAGTCCTGTTCAAAAGCTTATGAATATTTGGGCTTTATCATGGAGAAAGGACAAGCATCTGTAGATGCTGCAAAAAATTATGAATTTGCTTGGAAATACAGTAACAAAGCAAATCCTGCTGTTGGTGAGTTAAGAAAATACTCTGTATCTTCAGTTCAGATCAAGAATTACTAAGTATTTTTTACTCTTGAAAGCATAAATCCAAAAGATTTGGGTCAGATAAATGCCTTGTAACTTTAGCTTGCCAATCCTAAAAACTATAATGAATGTTTGCATCATGCCCATGCAACTAGAATCGTAGAATCAGTAAGGTTAGAAGGGACCTCTGGAGATCATCCAGTATAACCTCCCTGCTCAGCAGGGTCACCTAGAGCATGTTAGACAGGGTTGCATCCAGGCGGGCCTTGAAGATCTCCAGAGAAGAAGACTCCACAACCTCTCTGGGCAACCTGTGCCAGTGCTCCGTCACTCTCACAGGGAAGAAATTCCCCCTCATGGTGAGGCGGAACTTCCTGTGGTTCAATTTCTGCCCATTGCCTCTTGTCCTGTCACACGGGACAACTGAAAAGAGTTTGGCCCCATCCACTTGACACCCTCCCTCCAGGTGCTTATAGACAGTGATAAGATCCCCCCGCCCCCTCAGTCTTGTCTTCCCCAGGCTGAAGAGGCCCAGCTCTCGCAGACGTTCCTCATAGGGCAGGTGCTCCAGCCCTCTCATCATCTTCGTAGCCCTGTGTTGGACTCTCTCCAGCAGCTCCATGTCTCTCTTGTCCTGGGGAGCCCAGAACTGGACACAGGACTCCAGATGAGGCCTTCCCAGGGCTGAGCAGAGTGGCAGGATCACCTCCCTCGAGCTGCTGGCAACACTCTTCCTAGTGCACCCCAGGAGACCATTGGCCTTCTTGGCCACAAGGGCACATTGCTGGCTCACGGTCAATTTGTCATCCACCAGCACTCCCAGGTCCTCTGCAGAGCTGCTCTCCAGCAGGTCAGCCCCCAGCTTGTACTGGTGCCTAGGGTTATTTCTCCCTAGGTGCAGGACTCTGCGCTTGCCCTTGTTGAACCTCATGAGGTTCCTCTCTGCCCAGCTCTCCAGCCTGTCCAGGTCTCTCTGAATGGCAGCACAGCCCTCGGATGGGTCAGCCACTCCTCCCAGCTTGGTATCATCAGCCAACTTGCTGAGGATGCACTCTGTCCCCTCATCCAGGTCACTGATGAAAAAGTTGAACAGGCTGGGACCCAGCACTGAGCCCTGGGGGACTGCTAGCCACAGGCCTCCAACTAGACTCCACGCCACTGATGACGACCCTCTGAGCTCTGCCTTTCAGCCAGTTCTCAATCCACCTCACTGTCCACTCGTCTAACCCACACTTCCTGAGCTTCTCTAGGAGGATGTTATGGGAGACAGTGTCAAAAGCCTTGCTGAAGTCAAGGGACACAACGTCCACTGCTCTGCCCTCATCTACCCAGCCAGTCATTCCATCAGAGAAGGCTATCAGATTGGTTAAGCAGGATTTCCCCTTGCTGAATCCATGTTGGCTACTCCTGATCACCTTCTTTTCCTCCATATGTCTGGAGATGACATCCAGAATGAGCTGTTCCATCCCCTTTCCAGGGATGGAGGTGAGGTTGACTGGCCTGTAGTTGCCTGGGTCCTCCTTCTTGCCCTTCTTGAAGACTGGAGTGACACTGGCTTTCTTCCAGTCCTCAGGCACCTCTCCAGTTTTCCAGGACCTTTCAAAGATGATGGAGAGTGGCCTGGCAACAACATCTGCCAGCTCCCTCAGTACCTGTGGGTGCATCCCATCTGGGCCCATGGATTTGCGGATGTCTAGCCTGCCCAGAAGATCTCTAATCCTTTCCTCCTCAACCAAAGGAAAGTCTTCCCTTCTCTGGACTTTCTCCCTCACGTCCAGGCTACAGGATTCCTGGGGGCTGCCCTTAGCAGTGAAGACTGAAGCACAGAAGGCATTCAGTAATTCTGCCTTCTCTGTATCCCTTGTCATCAGGGCCCCTGCCCCGTTCAGTAGCGGGCCCACATTTTCCCTAGTCCTCCTCTTCCTGCTGATGTATTTGAAGAAGAAATCAGTTTTGATAAAAAAATAACAAAGGGCAGCATTTAGTTCAGAATGATCAATTTACATGAAAAAGTCCTCTAAGAGTTAAACAACTAAACACAATTTTTATGAAAAATGAGCGTTTATAAAGGACCAGAATGGTTATGTACACATGGGGAATCCAAAAGTCCTAGACAGAGAAGTGAGTATTGAGAAATTGGGGAAAATAACTTTTTGTAGACTGAAAGTCTTAATGCAATGTTTTGGAACTGAATCTTTGTTTTGAAACATATTATTAGTCCTGAACTGCTCAAAATAAAATTAGAAATAGAGTAATAGTCATTGTTGCTCTTACCTCAATTTGGTAGTCATTATGTATTGGTTTACTCTCAAAATACAATGTATACTAGAACAGTAGTCTGCAGTCCCAGTGAGCAGTGTTAGCATTTGGGATCTTAAAAACATTGCGAGAGAACAATTAGGCTTGTTTTCCTTGACTGCAGTGGCTGAGAATGTGTTCTCTCTCATTTCCTAATGCCTAAAATCTGGGCTTTACACTGCTTTGCATACTTCTGTGCATGCTATGATCCCACCATGTGTTTGGCATCTTACTAACTAAACTCAGTTGGGATCCAAAGTGCGTAAAACCTTATTAACGATCAGATTTTTTTTTCCTTTAAGTCCTCATTTTGAAGGTTGTTCTTAACATAACATACACATTAATCTAATTAAAATGTCTGTATCGAAAAAAATATACCATGTGTTACTTGTTCATTACCTTAATATTTTCTTTTATACCCTATTTTAACTGTAAGTTTGTTGTGATTATTGGTCTGAAGTGTTGTTTAATCTCAGATTAAGAAATTATTATAGTGGTAAAACACTTTTTTTTCTGTATCTCTTGTAGGTTTCAAACTTGCTTTCAATTACCTAAAAAATAAGAGTTATGTGGAGGCAATAGAAGTATGTCATGATGTAAGTCATTTACAAAACTTTCATTTGCATCATGAGACAAATAATGTTTAAATTATTTTAATATATCTTTTTTTTTAACTAGGTTTTGAAGCTCTGTCCAAGTTATCCAAAAATTAAAGAAGAGATTTTGAAAAAGGCACAAGCAGCAATCAGACCCTAAAAATAAGATTTTAATACAAAATGTTTAGCCATTAGATATGTTAGTAAACACTAGAAATAAAAGCATCTGTTAAGTAAATATAAAGTATTTTAGATTTGTTGGAATTCTAATCAAACTTAGGTCCCCCATTTCTACTCATTTATTATCAATGCGTGCTATTTTTAGTGTTTGTCACCACTTTATGAGGAGACTGATTTTGTCAGTGGATGTGATGTGTCCTGTTAACATCTCTACCCACAGCTCCTCTATGAAGAAGGGCAGAGGAATACCTACTCTCTGGATCACAGTTGGAGAAGGCTTGAGATACTCAGACTGGTGCAGTTTTATGCATGTTCTGAAACAGAGTTCATTGTGCCTAGTGAGTTATGTGCCTCATATTTAGCAGTAGGTGAGATGTGGCATTTTGGATGGCAAATGTAGAATTAGACATCTCGAGCCAGTTTTCTTAATTGGATATCCAAGTTACTGGAATAATGCTGATAATTAGTTGCCTCTTTATTGCCATTAATGCCAATCTCCATGTTGTTATTTTTTATTTCCTTCTTCTGCTGTTAAAATTTGTAAACTCAGGGTTTTTCACCCTGACAAGTGCTTATACACATAACAAATTCCTAGTCCTAATGCTCAAACTCTGCTCTATCCGCTCACGTACGTCCTGCATGTAGGTTCACCTCTTTCAACAAAGCCTGTTCAAAGAGCACAGAGCAAGAAACAGACAGTCCCTCAAGAGCCCTATAGTAAAACAATGCCTAAAGTAGAGGAATGCTGAAAACAGCTGTAGTTCATCGTCTTCAGAGTAATTTATTTCTCCTTTGGGCATTACGACATAGCTAAACATCAAAGCCACTCAGCTGCAAAATGAGGATGATACCATGTGCATTGCTATAGAGTACAGATTATGGACAGTTACTCAAGCGAAATCGCGTGATGTTCAAAAGGAGAATAAACAGACAATGTTTTTCAGCAAAGTTGGATGTAGGAACACACAAAGTCTTTGGAATAACAAATTAGCAATAGAAACTATGAGCTTGCCAGATCTGACAAGAATGATGAATGTAGTAAAAGTGAGTGAAGAGACTGGCTAGGAGGCCACTTTCTGACATCTTAGCCAAAACTAACTGAAAGCTAAAAATGATCTATGATGTAACGGAAAGAAGTGCTCGATGACTTAAAGAGGGTCTTGTGAAATAACACACAGATCTTTTTATGAATTCTAATAAAACAAAAAGAATTTGTTGAAGAGGACTGGTGGAATGATAGGGAGAAAACGCCTAATCTGACCATATACATGCTGTGTACACTGGATCCCATTAGCACACTTAGATGGATAAGACTGTTAACTTTTCCTTATTTACTTGATTATGTTTAGCCCAAAGTCTGCTGAATTCAGTAGGAAGGTGCTCTGTGCATCTACTTTTTAAAAGAGACTCTTCAGTAGAAAATAGGGTAAAGTTGGCTGAGAGGAAAAATGAAAATCTACACTGTGTGTAGGATTATGCCAGCCATTTCTAAGGTTTGAAACTGGTCCCTGGCTGCTGATCAAGTTCAAGGCCAGCTTTACTGCCCACCTGTTGATGGTCTGTGTGTCCAGGTTTCTTGTTTTCTTCTTTGTTAAATATGGAAAGAAGGACCCTTTTTTACATTTAACTGAAGAACCTTTGCTTCTGCTGTATTCTCAAAATGATGCCTTACACATGCCAGCAACTGCTTAGAGTGGTTTATCTTTTTTCTGAATGTCAGGAAAATGTGCAGCTAAATGTAACTGAGGTGGCTCCAAGGCATATCTAATATGAGACTGATGATTTTGCAAATCTCACTCCTCACAAAGATTGTGAGATATTTTCTTCAGTTAAAAACTTATAAGAAGAATGTTCTGAGATTTCACTGATTTCTGAAGAAAAAGTAGAACAATGCATTTCATAAAATCAGATATTAGTAGTCCTGCCAGTCAGTAAAATCTCTTTGTTAATAACTTTAGGCAGATAATTTTCCCTTCTCTGAAAATAACACTTTCCTGTGAAAACACCACCACATTTTACCTTGGGTTAAATCATTAAAGGGATATAAATCCTGTTCCACAGTATGGAATGACTATGGGGATTATGGTCAGTGGGTATTTAAAAACCAACCAAACAAATCAACATACTTCCCCTAGAACAGGGTTATTCCATTATGAAGAGGTTTTGATTTTCTTCTGTATTATGTCAGGGCCACTATCAAAGATGGGATCTGGGCCCTGGCAATTGCATGATGTGTCTCTTACCAACTGACTGTCTTTTCCTATACACTGTTGTGTGGTCTGACTGGCAACCTGCAGGCCTGATCTCATCAGATGCTTTTGTCTGACCTGCCTCTTTCACATATGCAAGGCTGCTGCTTGAAGAAACAACGCTCTTTCCTCCTGTGTTTACCACTGCCGGCTACATCTGGGTTACTGTTTCTGAGACCTTTCCTGTTCCTCATAGCCCAGGTCTTGCCAGCTGTAGCATTCCCCTTTTTTCCCCCTCTGGCAGCAGTCCAGCTCCCTACTTTCACCCCTCCTGCCAGGAAGGTCCTGCATACTGGGACAGGCAGAGGAAAACACATTTAGCAGGGAGAAGGGAGGAGAAAAAGCAGAAATGCAGTATCCTAAATCAGGGATCAGCATGTGCGGCCAAGGTTCGACCACCCTCAACTGTTATTTTTCTCCCTGACTGCAGTTCTTTTACTGCCTAGATGAAAAAAATCAGTTCATGTTACATGGAGCAGGGGAGAGGTAGATTTGACATATAATTTCTAAGGAGGGACTACAGATTATACATCAACAACTATTATTCTAAAAGTTTGGCTTATTGATCCTGGGCTTGTATTGTTTTGTTTTTAAGCTGATCTGACAGTATTTGAGTTTTATCTTTTTTTTTCTGCTTCAGGGTACTGTGGGAACTATGCAGTATGGAATTGTTTATGCAGCCTTGGAATGTACCTTTAACAGGTTGCTACACCGCTTTTTTCCCATGTGTGGAACATTTCTGATAAATTTAGTGGGTTATAAATATAGGTACATTATATTAATCACAAATTTTGAGCTTCTTTTCAGATGTGTTAGTATAAAAAGGATCTCTGTGGAAAAATTCTACCATTTCGTTAAAAATGCTTCAATACCTTATTCTTCTCAGTTGCCTTGGTAAGTTGTAATTAGAGTATTTGAGCTGGGAAAAGTTGAACCTCTCAACCTCTTAATAAGCTGTGGAGAGTAGAGGATATCTGTTTTTTCTCCACAGTTGTCAATTGTACTTTGCTTCTTAGTGTCTTTTTAGTTGAGATGGGATGAATAATGGTCTCTTCCAAATCTGTCTGTATGTGTAAGTACAACAAATGTTTTTCAGCACACAGACATTTTCAGAGTGAGAAAATTAGATGATGCATTTACAATATATATTTTCGTATAAATCATCTGCAATAGCTAAGAGGAAAGGAGAGAAAACAGAATTTAGATTTTGCCTCTCATATGAACGTTATCTGGCAAAGGATTTTTAAGAAGGTGGGAAGAGTATTAATGTGTTGCTGTGCTGCAAAGAACCATACTTCAGTCATTGCCTTGCTCTGTGCTTAAACATAGAGCAACCTGGCATCTTTCTGATGGTTAGGTGAATGAAAAAACAGACCTCAGAACAACATTATTATGCCATCAAAAAACCTAATGGTGAAACAATTTTTATGACTGTAATATATTTTTTTTTCATATTGTCTTCAGGGAACAAGATCTCCATGGGAAAGATCTGGTAGTTCTCTTAGGCAAGGGAAACCTACACTCTGAAAAGGGGATTTAGGCTAATTGGAACATGCATTATCTCTGTTGTCAATCAGAGTAGAATTGTAGGTACCACTGAAAATAGAAGTAAATTTAACTTTATATGAGGAGATTTGCATTGATGTCTGTGGTTGAATAAACTTGAATAAAGACAGCCATCGCTATGGAGAGCAATCACCGTTTCACAATGTACTATAGAGACTTTCCAAAATGACCGTTTGCCTACTTGTGTGCTTTAGAGAGGTACGGTTGAAAGAGGATTGCACAGTGCAGTGATACCCCTCCAAATCTGACCTGGAAAAAATTATCAGGAAAACAGGTGAGAACTCTTGGTTTAAGTGTTGGTTTAACCCAGAGTTCTTCTCTCACAAGGAAAATTTGCTTATCTTGCTTACTGCCTGTCTCATGCAGCACAGATTTGTCACTGATGGTAAACCTCAGATGACTGACATTCATTAGGAATCCACATGACAAACTGCATTCATTTTTCTTTGTGGTTAGGGGCAATTTCTGGAAGTCCCCCAGGCCATGCTTTTCTCAAGGATGTTCTGTCAGGGCGAGTAATTGGAGGCCATGAGGCTCAGCCAAACAGCTGGAAGTGGCAGGTAATGCTGATTTTAAGTCTTATACTTGGAAAAAAACAGTGAGAAAATGACAGCAAATGTAAAAAGTTGGAATGTTTTATATAGCTGAATTTGCTCTGTGTCCAGTCAGTGCGAAGTTACAACTTCATCTAAAGTTTGATGTCAGCCCAGGACATGAATAAGAACTTAACCAGTGAGCAGGTTTACTTGCAGTAAAGGGTGTGGCATGCCTGTTCTTGACCACACAAAAATGTTCCACTGTTCTGAAATCAATTTTAAGGCAATTCATAACCCTTTGTGGGCATACTTAAACTACCTACAGGTATCATAATGCAGCAAAGAGCAAACCTAGCTGCTATGGAAGATGATGAACACTGCTGAAAAAAGATCTTTTGAGGTAGTCTAGATAAATCCTTGCAAAAGAAAATATGGATATGCACTGCTTATGCATAAAAAAGATGCATCTTTTTATTTAAAATATATGCAGAGATGGCTAACTTCTTTCATACTCAGGTGCCACCAATAATTTTCAGTGGTACCATAGAAGTATGGGAAAGGTTGTAATGTCCCATGCACTTGAATTGAAAAAAAAATTGTTTTTCCATTTATGCAAGCCCTTGAAGGCTATCATATTCCTTGCCAGTAGATGATAAGACAGAAAATATTACGTACAGCTGTTTCAAAGTACACTGTCTCTTTTTCAGTCCTCTTACAAGGGAGCTATTTAATAGCTCCTTCTTATAAGGAAGCTAGTGTACTGACCAAAGTAACAGACACATTTTCTGAAGAAGCATGGCTTCAGTGCAAAATATTTTGTCATTTGATACAGGTATCACTTCAGATGGCCTGTGCAGATTACCCTGGATATTATAGGCACATCTGTGGTGGAACCCTTATCAGTAGTAACTGGGTCATGACTGCAGCCCACTGTCTCAGAGTGTGAGTAGAATAAAAAGTTGAAATTCTTGTTCTGTTCCTCATTTTCTCTGCAGATGGGTGCTGCACCATTCTCATCCTCACAGTTCTCCAGGTGTACCGGTTTCTTGCACACCTGGACATCTCCCAGCTCACTGCGCATTTAATCTAGGGAACTGGAAAATTCTGTTAACTTCAACTATGATTTTATGTTTAATTGTTGATTTTCTGGAAGTGAAAATCAAACTGATTGATGATCATAGGCGATTTTCTACAGTTTGCTTTGCAGCATGTCCAATACGTGTCACATAAACAATACATGCAACACCAATAAGCACTCATCTTTAATTATGTACGCCTTTAGTGAATGTACTTAAAATGAAGTGTAAGAAGCTCATCCTTCACATTGTTTTAGACATACGTAGAGATGCAAGATGAACATTATTGTTTAAGAATTATCTGAGCTTTGTAGTTAGCTGATATTGCACCTTCAATTTCTTCACCAGCAAACAGTAGTTTCCTAATTCATAAGACCATTAGTTGAAACTCGTTGAAAATCCTCTGATGAAAGATGCTTTAGAAATGATTATATTAGCAGAAAATCTCAGTGGTGCTGGAATTATAGTGCAAAACTACAAATGAGGACTAATCTTTACACTGATTATTTTGTTGTTCATTTTTAGGCCATTAGAAGCAATATACCGAGTGGCTCTGGGTGAACACAATCTTTTTGAGGTGGATGGCACCGAGTATTATATTGATGTGGATGGAGTCTTCATTCACGATGGCTGGAATTCCTCTGATATTGGAAATGGGTAAATTGTTTTGATTATTGTCATAGGGCTGAATGGTACTCAGCACCCAGTGTTGTGTGTATTATTCAGTCCAGTTCTCAATGAGGTCGAGAATGGATTTGTGGAAGGCAGTGGAAGATGCCAGTAGACCTCCTCTCTTAGAAATGTTTTACCATGTCTACATGGATAACCCCATTGCTCTTTTGTCTATCTTTGTGGTACTTGGCCTTTCCCAGTGAGGGAGCTTCAACTTAAACCCTCCCACTTTTTCCCAAGGCTACAGTAATTGGTGAAAAGAGGCATGGGTAGAACCATTTGCTACAGGCTTTAAGAGAAAATAGCCAGCTATAGCTGCATTTTTGGAGGAGCACCGTGACTCTGAAGTGTTTTTGATGTGGTTTAAGAAACTTTCCGTCCTAGGGGCTTCAATGAAGGAATGTTTAGTTTCCAGATCTAATGAGACTGAGGTGAGATCTAGGTGTTAAACTACTAAGGTGTTACAAAAAACATGGGCATTTCTGCACATGTCCAAATGCAGATCTTTTCAAAGTGGATTTTTTGGAATTCAAGTGACTCTAGAGTTGGACAGCAACTCAGCCAGTCCTTCCAGGGGATTTAGCCCTTTATCGGTCCGTACCTTGACCTCTCTGTTACTTGCTCTTATTTTCCTATCTCGTGGGATAGCTACAAGTATTAATTCATTAAGTTTCCCAAGTGCTTGGCTATCATCATGCCACAGACTAAATACCTATGTAAATGAGTGAACAGGAGTGAGCAAGTCAGATTTGGTTTATACTTAATCCAGGATTTTCAGTAAATACTCTTTTCACCTATATCCTATTTCAGCAATGACATTGCTTTGCTACACCTCTCCTCTCCTGCCTATGACAATGGATTTGTTGAGATAGGATTGCTTCCACCTGAAGGAGACATTTTGCCTGATAACTATCCCTGTTATATTACTGGATGGGGAGTGGATAGTGGTAAGTATGTGGGGGGGAGGGGAGGGGAGAGAAGCAGTGTTCCCTGTTCTAGAAAGAAGGACCAAGATCCCAGACAAAATACAACCTTTTGCACGTAAAGTCTGTTACATGAGCAAATATTTTACGAAATGCAAAGACTGACTGCTAGAAATCTCCTGATTTTAGTGGGACTAGCCATGCAGGTAAGGTATTTTAAAAAATAAAATATCATTCTTTCTTTGCTAGTTGATGGCAATGCCCCTGCCAAACTTCAAGAAGTGATGCTGCTGGTAGTCGACCATGCAATCTGTTCTCAGGAAGACTGGTGGGGAACTAAGGCAAAAGTTACTATGATCTGTGCAGGTGGGAATGGCGTGACAGCTGGATGCAGTGTAAGATCTGTTATTATCAGAGAATTTTTAAGCCTTTCTCTCTTCCTCTTTCTTCTCTATTTAGCCTTGCTGTGCCTTCATCTGGGAGCTGATTTTGCCATATGCTCAGCCTAGAGTAGCTTTCATATGCGGATCCTGGCCCTTTCACTGCTTTTGTCTAAATATAATCTTCTAAATCAGACTGCTCCAAATTCCTTCCTTCCCCTACAAAGGAGCCACCAGAGAGGAACTCTTCAAGTTCTCAATATGTGTCTCGCCCCACTGATTTTGCGAGGAAGATTTGCCCTTTCTTCCAGCAGCATGTTCCATTGATCAGATTCTGGGGACCTCACAGTTGAGACTTTGGCAATCTCCTCTGCCCTCATTCAAAGGATGAGG
Organism: Rhea pennata; assembly: GCF_028389875.1. Classification (NCBI taxonomy): domain Eukaryota; kingdom Metazoa; phylum Chordata; class Aves; order Rheiformes; family Rheidae; genus Rhea; species Rhea pennata. The sequence goes on along the minus strand of NC_084664.1, from coordinate 6,468,253 downwards.
CTGTAGGAAGTCCTGCTGCTCTTTCAGTGCTGCTGCCATTTTCCACCACCAAAACAAGGCAGCCAGCAGAAGGAGATGTTCACCACTGCACTTTAACCCTGCTCTTCAGCTTTCTGCTCTTCGCCATCTACTCTTTCTGTGTAGTTAACTGAGCAGCCATGCTGAAATGTAAGCAACAAATATATAACATATTTGTTTTTTAATAATATAATATATAAACATACAGAAATAATACATATTATATAGTGATTATATAATATAAATCTATAGTTATAAATACATAAATATTTACTATATTTTTCAGTGTAAGTTAATTATGACAGAACTTGGTTGCTACCTGGATTCTAAACCACAGCAGGAGCCTTTATCTTTACATATATTTTAACTTGTCTTGCTCTCTTCCCACTGGCTTTACTTCCTGAGACCTTTGGAATGTGCTTGATTGTTAAGTACAGAGGGATCAGCATTTCCTTCCCACCTGGTTCCTTATAGCTGAAGAGTGCACTGAGTTTTCATGAGAGATGCTGTACAGGTAGATCTTCATGGGAAGAACTGTCATGTAATGCAACGTGCTCTGAAGCAGTTGCTTGAAGTCACTATGTTTCCAATGGTAATGGTAATGGGAAAATTATAGGAACGTGTATGTATGTGTGCAAATGTGCGTGTATGTGCATGTAGATTGAGATATTAATTAGTGGACCTGCTTTTTACAATATTTTGTTAGGTGCTGTGCAGTCTCAGCTTCCATGTTGCTAGTCAGCCTTTTGCAAAATACACAGTACAGATTTAGGCTTATGTTCTAAACAGCTATAATCAGTGCTCCCTAATCTGTCCAGTCATTCCTAAATGGCTCAGATAATTTGGCTTAATATGTTCCTCTCCTTCCTCTGAGGCAGGGAGATTCTGGAGGCCCTCTGAGCTGTTACAAAGATGATCGCTGGCAAGTCCATGGGATTGTCAGTTTTGGGATAGTTCCCTACTGTAACATGTATAAGAAGCCTACAGTCTTCACACGTGTGTCAGCTTACATAGACTGGATCAACAACGTAAGTTCCTTACGCGCTAGTGCGTTGGAGATACACTGGTTATTTCCCATGATGTAAGGGGTACCCCTAGAGAGAAATTGGATCCATTTGCTTATGAAATCATTAGGAACTGAACTGGGATTTGAGGAGACCTAAAATCAGGGTATTTGATGTTACTTTCAGTGCATTCAAACAACTGGATGGAATTTTTGTCTTAGAAGTGAAATGCTCTTCTGGAGACCACATACAAAATTCAAGACAGACAGAAGTTGGACTCTGTGTCCAAAAAATGATCGTTTTCATTCACCTAGGCAAAAAATACTACAGGAAAACAGTGAAGGAATTATCTGTCCTGTATGTAGTGCAGCCTGAATGGGAGGTGCAACAAATATAAAATATATCTACAAATGCAGGTCCTACAGTGTGCATTGTGCAGCTTTGGCCTTGCTTTTGGGAATGACCAAAGAGATCTTCGCTCCCAGAAGCAAAGCCTGGCACTGGCAGCAGCTGTTTCCTAGGTTCAGGGTAGTGCTTTTGTGTAACTGCTGCTGTAACACATGCTCCCTACTAAGTATTCATAGAAAGAAATGTGAGGAGAGGCATTCTAAATCACAGCAAGGAAGAGAGAGGGAACCATCTAATCCATAAGATGGCTGCTGTGTTAGTGTGTTTTTCACCTCCTGCAAATGGGTACGGTGGTATTGACTTTTAAAACACTAAAAGCAGCTTTCGCTCTTTAGTGTCCAACACAAACAATTGAAAGGGAATCCAGTCAATAGAAGAATTCAAAGTTAGTTACTCATCAGGACAAAAACTTCAAAGTGGTCCTTGATCTGCCTTTGGGTAGCTGGGATAATGTCTTTTGGTTTTCAGGCTGCAAATTAGGAAATGCAGCTTGCAGTCCTACTGTCATCCATGCTTCCTTGCAGGGTGTCAGTCTGTCCAGCACCAACTGCTGGATCAGTCCTACTGAGAATCCCTGTTGTGGGAGAGCCCCTTGCTAGTCTGTAGCTTCTGGAGCCAGCTGCATGCCACTGGTGTCTGGTTTCCACTGACCTGCAGGGCAGGAATGGCTGAAATGCTGTGATCAATGGGCATTTCCAGGTGGGAATAGTAGGTAGAGTAGAGTGCTGGCCCATCTGAGAACAAGCCCTTCTTCAGAACACTAGTGCAAAATGGAGACATGAGTTATTTTGCTTCTGTACTGATTTTGATTCTTGTTTTCTAGACTATGGCAAGCAACGGTGGCTACTAGAGAAGGATCAGCTTGTGCATAAACACGAGAGTTAGAACAAAGCATGTCTGTTAATTCGGTCTTCTCTCATCCTTTCTACAACTTGGGTTATTAATAACAAAGTTGGGCTAAAATTGTAATAAAGTATTGGTGAGTTCAACTGGTAGCTTCAACCTCCTATTACTGTGTGTTTTAAGAGAGATTAACACAAAACACTAGCAGCACAGAGCATTTATCATTGCTGAGGTGACGTCAAGAACAAGGTCAGTGTAGCACAGGATGTTTCTGCCTGGCCTGGGATCAGGAGACTCCTTAGGCACCAGTTCAGATCAAGTCAACTGGAAAATAGAATTCAGTGTTATCCTTGTGAGATGAATTAAGCTGAATTCAGCCTTAGTCCAGTTCTCAGCACATGTCCCCGTAAGCGTTCTGCCTGCAGAGAGGTTAAGTACTGGGTGAGCTGGGGAAGCCATGTCTATGCTGAGCAGGAGGTCCAGCACCTAACATGCCAGCCACAGCAGGAAAACATGTTTTGGTATCTTTTGTACACCATAGGAAATGTTGCAACATTGTGCAAACAATTCAGCAAAGCTCAATCTGAGACCTTATAACTGAGGAAAGTGATTTTGTCTTAAAACCCAATTCATCCATGCTCACACCCTCGTTACCAGGAACTGAGAAGTACCGAGATGTTTGTGTCCAAGTAGCCTGTCCAGCCATCAGGTATGAAGACTCAGATCTGTCTGCCCATGATTCCTCACAGTGACAGAAAAGACAAGGGATGCCAACTACTGAGTCTTCCATGCATCTCTGGTGTCTTTCTTATGTTGGTAGCTGTGTGTGGCTTTGGATGTGCCTTAGGTACATTGCAGGTCTCGCACATCCAGCATTTTCTGCAGAGAGGCCAATGAATGCGTCCTTTTCCTGGAGCTGGGGTGCAGAGTCCTCACGTACCTGAGCAGCCCTGAACAAGGCTCTTCAGGGCTGACATTCTGGCACCATCTACAAATACACACTGCCTAAAATGACCATGATAGGTTTTCTCCCTGAGGAGTTCCTTAGTAATAACCCATAAGCAGTAAAGAAGGTTGGCTGTATGTTTGCAGGTAGATAGGAGGAAATGAGTGGTGACAGTAACATCAGTCTGCACAGCGGTCAGCAGATATTTTGCTTGAAGATCTTGGTTTTCTTTTTATTCCTAATCTAAAGCTTTGTTATGATGCTGCATACACAGAGGCTAATTCATACCTGTGTGGCCATAAGGCCAGCTGCAGGTGTACAAGCGGGCCTCTATTGCCTCAGCTGCAATGGGTAACTGAAACAGTTGAAAGCACAATCTTTAAATTATTCTTTAATTTACGCTGTGTAGGATTCAAAAAAATTTTTTCTAAGACTAAACGCAAAGGACATGGCATCTCTAGAGGGTGTTTTTGTACTTGCACTATAATGTAATGTTTGTCTATTGGTGAGCTACAATACTGTCTTGCAGGAGTACACAGGGAATCCCACAACCTTCCCTCTCCCTCTTCTGCTGTATAGGAGGTTAAGTGTTTAAGACTGAAGAGGTTTAATTTAGCTCTTTATCATTTCAATTTATTCATGTCTCTGTGCTCCCACCTGTCTTAAAACAGCTGCATGCACACACCAAGGACATGACAGGATTTTTACTAAATCCTCTCTGTGCCTGGAGCACAACTTGTCAAAACGCTTGTCAAAAGCCACTAGAGGGCATTGGTAAACCAGAGAAATACCCACCGTGGCTATCACCAGCTCTTACAGAAGTTTTGTGGGTTGGAAATGATAAAATGGCAGGTATACAGCCTTGCACTCTGTACTTTATGTTTGCCTTCAGACAGACAGATAAGCAAATGGGAGCTGCTTTTAGATACCATTATCAAAAGGTCTGATTTGCAAACAGATAAATCCTGCTTACTGCGGCAAGCACAAACAAAAATGAAACCAGCAAAGACTTTCTGTAAGGCTTGTAAGAGGCCTAGAGTACCAGCTTTATTTTTAGCTCTTTACTTTATGGACTGCACTTGACAATGCATCATGTATACCCAGTAGTTCAGCAACTTCTCTTCTGGCAAGGAAGGAAGAACACATCTCAGTTTTCCTGACTTTTAGTATTACTGAGTAATTCTTGCTCCTTTTAAGGTAGCATGTGTGATTTTACTGCAGTATCATGTTCATATATTTAACTTCTCCCCAAAGGATCTACATTTGTTCATTTAGGAGACAAGCGACATAAGCAACTGACGTCAGAGACCCTTGGACTGATGATACTTAAACATTTTCCTTTGAATTTTAAAATAAATTAAAAAAACAGACATCAAAGGCTTCTGGGAATGAGATCAATTCCAAAATCTCAGATGCTGAAAAGTGAAGTATTACAGTACCATTTTTTTAAGGTCTGATTCTGCATGCTCTGTGAATGGGCCTTGGGGAGATTTGGGGATCTCACATGGGGTCCAAAACTCTCACCAGCCTCACTTGGGAAATCACAGGAAACACTGAGGAAAGGGCTATACCTTAAACGGGCCAGGCACATGGGGCTGTGGAGATGTGCTTACCTGCAGCATGGAGCTCAGATGTCACCTATCTTAGATGGCCTTAGAAGGGGTTTTCTGGACTGCAGTTTTGGAGATATGTTATGTGTGCACTGTGATAAATTAATGAAGCTCAGCTCGTTCTCTGGCACTGTGGCCACCTTGTGGATGCGCAGTCTGCATCCGCATATTCAAACTTGCCCAGCCTGCAAAACGGGCCGGCTTCACGCAGACTGCCTACTGGAAAGGTCGCTGGCCCGTGCTAAGCAGGCTCAGGGACTGCCTTGGAGGGTGCTGTTGGCTGGACTACAAACACTGCAGGGACCACGTTAGCAATTTAACCCTACGGATGACCAACTTTCAGTGCCCAGAAATGTTCCCTGGCAGCCCTTAAGTTTAAAAAAGACACAACCTGAAATATCATAGCTGCCGCATGGTTCCAGCCTGCCTGCCTGCCCCCTGACATGAATGCTGTGAAAGGCTCTCCCTGCAATGGAAACTGAACTGCATACTGGGAAGTTGAGGTCCCCAAATCAGCAGATACCTGACCTAGTCTCCCATACCGTTGCTGTGTAGGTCCTGGCCAAAACTGCAGAAAAAAAGCCCAGCACAATAGCTATCTTTCCTTGTGCCTTTGGCAAGAAAAGGCCTCTTACAGCCCCAGGATTTCCAGTAAAGGAAGGCTTTATTGCAAGTGCATTTTGGATCCTCCATCGGTAGGAGGGCAGAAAGAGTGACAGTAGCATCCTGTGTTATGCAGTCCAGGCAGTAAGAAAGCAGGTAGTCTTCATCTAAACTGTGTCAGGGCTCCCTCTGGTATCTTGTCAACAACAGATAAGACTGCTGCTTGCCCCTACTGAGATTGTCCAAAGCCTGACAGATGGGTGCTCCCCAAGCCTGACTAGATCACCTCCGGAGAGGTCTACATGAGGAACAAATGAGCATGGAGAAGGTCCATGGGGGGGCTCTGACCAGTGCACCCAGAGCACTTAGAATTCTAAACCCAGCTTCCTACCAGAGCTGCCACGAGCATGAAGGAACAAATTACCTGTGCCAAGCCTCCCGCAGCTGCATGATGGCCACTGTTCTCCAAGCAGCAGCCCTGGCCAGTGGGTGCTTGAAAACTTATCACATGCTGCTCTGAAAGCTGGGCGGGAAGTTGCTCCTATAAACCCTGCCTCCCTGTGAGTGAGATCTGAACCAGTCCCTGAAACAGTCAGGAGGAGAAATGTTATCCTGTACCATCAGTAGCAGAGAATTAAGTGTTAGGAGACATAAAGCTCTAATTCAGGGTCATTATCATGTCACTAGTACAAAGAGGAGCTTTTCTTTCCGGGTTTTTATGACAGGAACAGCTTGTGCTGCTCGGCCATGGTTTATTGCCTAGGATAAGAGGAATTCTTTGATAATATGATAGCCTGGCAGCACGCATACAAAGTGCATGTTCTTCTTCTATGCTTGATTTACCTCCGAGTATCAAAGAGTCTTGTTGCTCAGCAATAACAGGCAAAGCTGTACTCCCATGAGCACACCTCAGGAAGCCTATGGAAAATGCCACTCAGGCTCCCTTCCAGTTCTACTGTGTGAAGGTGTCACAGCCATATCATATCCAATAGTATTGGGACAACGCTGCTGGGCACAATTATATAATGTTTACATACAGTGTTCCCATCCTTTTCTCTAAAGCCAGGTGGTGAGGATGGAGCTAAAACAGGGATCCAACTACATTTTGGAAAGACTATGCTCCCCATCTCCTTATGTGGAGCAGAAAAAGGAGACAAACAAAGCTACAGAAGGCCATCTCCTGGGCCTGGTACCACCAGGTGTATGGTGCTTCTGTGAGGTGCAAAACTGAAATATTTGGGGAAGGAAACACTGTAAATGTTGTGAAACAGCTGTGGAAATGCAGGGATCAAACACAAGTTTCTAGTGCCACTTGGGACACTTGAGGACATCTCACAGCATCCCACTGCTGCTTCCAAGGGGTGTAAGTCTTCTGAGATCCCATGTCATCTCTGATAGCCCCATGGGTATGTCTCAGACCCCTTGAGCATCTCAACAAGCTCAAAATGCAACAGAATCCCTCCCCTTCCTCCAGCAGTTTGGGGAGTTAGGTCATACAGACATACACTCTAATAGAGATCCTCAATCATGCTACAAATGTGTAGAGAAGTTCTGGTTATGAACATCTCCTTCCTGTCCAAGTCCTTCTCTGGGGCTGTTATTCTTTATCCAGTGTGGCCCCCAAATCTCTAATCAGATTTGTATGACTCCTTCACCCAACTGTTCTCTTGCTCACTTACTTGCGGGCAAAAATGATGGGTATTTGGAAGTATGAATACAATGGGCTCCATTGTCTCCTGACAGCTATTCAGCCTTAATTACCGGAAAGCACTTTGGGATGCTTTGAATATGAAAAGCACTTAAAGACCATTAAGTTCTCATCTCTATTTACTCCAAAGTAGTATCCAAGTATTTATTTCCATGGAAGTGTAATAGATAATAGTTTCCAGTGCTGCACATCTTGGTGGAGCAGGTTTACATTTGAGGGAGGCCTTCCATTATTAATCATCATCACAGCAGGTTTCTCTTGTAACATTTTAGCTCCTGGCATGTGGCCAGTTCAGTCCCTGGGGAATCAGGTCGCCAGGCCAGCTGAGGGACCAGAGCTGGCTGCCATGCAGATGACTCAGATCCTCACCGTCTGGGTTGTTCTGAAAGTCTCTGCGGCCTCCACACTCATGCTAAAACATTTCAGCTATCTTGGTCCCAGGTATTCCCCTTCAGCTCTGACATGTCAGTTTTGATGTTCCCCCAGTGTGATATGGAGACATGCAAGCTGCTTCCAGGCTGATGCCGAACCCGCTGGGTCTTTGCTGGCAGCCACATTGCCAGCTGGATGCAGCAGAGCTGCTAACCTGTCACGTCTGTGGGACTAGAAAGGCTGATCCTGTAGAGCAATTTTTGGACTCACTAAAAGGTAGCTACTGGAGGCATCCAACCTCAGAGTGACTCAGAGCACCTAAAATTAGGTGCCTGCATTCACCATTTCCAAGTGTAGTCAGCAGAGGGAGGAAGGGGCCTACAGTGAGCCCTTTGGAGCACCTGAGCTGAGGTGGACAACCCCCAGAGCAAGCAAGCCTTGTAGATGACTTAGTCCCCTAAGTACTGTTGAAACCCAGCTTCTCTGGTCAAAATGTGATTGCCTCCAAGGTTAGCAGAGCAGGATTTTGAGCATTTACCTTGTGAGTGTAGGTTCCTCCCAGCTGTGGGCACATATCCCAGGCCAGGCATGCAAGCAGCAGCTCCAGTGCCAAGCCATGGGGTATCATGGTACATTCTCTATGTCTGAACAGGGTCACTGGGAGCCAGCTCAGATGTTTCTTCTCCATTTAAGGCTTACTGTAGGCTTTTAAATACAGTAACTCAGCAAGAAACAGGGTTTCTTTGGTCCCATGGAGGTGGGCAGATGTTACCCAAGAGCAATCTGGACAGAAGAGAAAATGGCAAAAGGGGACAGCTGTCCAACTGAATCTTGTTAACTGCTGCCCAGTAGATGGCAATGCTGCTGTTCACTTAGCAGGAGTTTCAGAGGTACAAAATAATCTGGTGAAAATGTATACGTTAATCTGAATTAGAACCTCCTAATAGTCACATCTGTGAAGAACAAAGTTTTATGCTCTATATTAACGGCTTATCTGAATTCTCACTTTAGCCAGTGCTCTGGCAGAATAAGAATTGTCACGAGATTCTGGAGAGAAATCATTGAAGCCAGAATACTTGTATTTGTTCCCTAAATCAACATTTAGCAACACCCATTTCCCAAGATGCTGGGTACTTGTAGCTTCTGCACAGACAGAACAACGGAGGGCCCTACGCAAGCTAAAGAAACTCAATTATTCTTAATTAAATGCCTCATCTTGATTGATTTGGGCAGCGAGGATGTTTAGAGGACTTTATCCTGTCATAGCTGAAGCTGCTGGTGTGATCAGAATTTCTGTGATGCTGGAACATTGAACATCAGTGACCAAAAAGATAAGAAATAACAGCTCAATGTTGTTGTTGTTGTTGTTTTTCTTCTTCTCCCACAACGCTGACAGAATAAAACTATAAAGTTCCACAGGAATGTGTCAATAATTGCAAATTCTGCAGTGTACTTTTTATAAGACATTCAAGCAGATCACTGGGTATGAGTTAAATCTCAGCTCCCACACATTTTTCTGCACAAGCTCCACATGATGGAAAACGCATGTGCTTAGAAGAAGGAGTGCAGAAGGCTGCGGAGAAAGGACTGGTGCCTGCTGCAGTGACAAAAGTTTTGAAGTTGGTGGAGCTGTAACATCCTGGTGGAGACACCAAAGAAGATGTTTTCTCTTGCTTTCGTAGCAGCCCTGGAGACTTCTTGCATCCACCCAGTGTCACGTTGCTCAGCCATGTGGTGTAAATCTCCCTCTTTCTTTTATCAGTGAGAAAAGCACCTCGGTATTTTTTCAAACCCTCCTTCCTTCGGAGCAAACAGAAGTCCGCCGCTTGCCGGGAGCTGGCCCTTCAGGTCACGCACTGCACACACCTGCCTCTGCTCGGGCTTGTTGCCTGGGTGCTTGCAAGGGCAGAAATTCTCCAGCTGGCTGCACAACCGGCTGGCAGAGCCCTCTCGCTGCTGCTCGTGCTGGGCAACTCCCTCTGTTCTCATCCAGAGGCCTTATGCTGGAGCTGCCCGGATTGCTGAAGGTCAAGTGCACTGCACTCAGTATTTTACAGCTGTTCCTGCAGAGAAAAGTCCCAAAGTGTCTCATTCCCTGCATTTTTCCAGGGCTATACAAGCACAGTTGCGTTTTCCTACCAGCTAAGATATGGCTTGGCTTTGGCCCAAAAGAAGTCACCAGTGCTGAACTGGGCCAACAGGGTTCCTCCGGCCGACGAAGTCAGACCTGGGGATGGGGACAGAGGAGAAACGTCCGCTGCCAGCCAACCTAGGTACATTGAAGGGGAGCAGAACCACCTCCCACGCTTGCAGCCAGCATGACCTCAAGCTGGGGGAGACGTGGTGGTTCACAGCTCCTGGCATTCCCAGGCCACGCGCGGCAGAGCGAACGTCCCCCGTGCCAAGCTTTGAGTCGCGTCCCGTCTCCGCTTGCTGTCGGTCATAAAATGACTCACTCCTTTTTTGAACGTTGCGACCCAGGAGAGAAATGCTCTCTAGTCTGTTGGCTAAATGCACGGTTCAGCTCGTGGTTTAGACACTGGCACAATCAAAATACGAATCAAAACAGGGAGATGAGTAATTCCGCGCCTCCGATCGCTAAGAGCGGGGCCTACGCGATGGCCCTACGAAGAAAAAACGAAGAGCAGGAGGGCGGTAAAAGCCCTGAGCAAGGCAAACGGGAACGGAGCAGAACGAGGAGAGGGGCAAACGCCACGAGCGACCCTCAGCCCCTCAGCTAGAATCGCATCCGTTTGACACGCCGTCCCCGATTCCAGGCGACGGGAAGGAGCAACGCGAATGATGCATGAACGGCGTGTGCGTGTGCGTGCGTGCTTTGCGCGTGTCCCTCTTGGGGTGTGCCGAAACTCAGCTGGCCGTGAAGCGTTTCACCTCATTTGCAGCGTGGCTCCTCTCTGCTCTGCCTTAGCTCGGGGTCTGGTCCAACGAATGTGTAAAACAGGATCCAGCAGGATCTTGGCAGGGTTTGCAGCAGCTTCCGATCGACAGCGAGAGACGAGCGCTCGCGGGCTGCTCCGGCTGGGCTAAAAGAGCAAGGGGACTTCAACCAAAATGTTTTTACCTTTCCGGAGCAGCAAAAACAAAAGGAGAAATAAAATGAAACAGCTCCGCGACCTGCAAAAATCCTGCCTCGCCGGGGCCAAGCGTCTGTCGCTTTGACGCTGCAGCCTTGCAGAGACGCAAGGTCCTGCATCCCGGAGGGAAACTCCTCCAGGGCTTCTCTTGCACGCTGCTGCTCCAGCCCAGCGTAAACTCCTCCTGGCACAAAGAGGCTGTTATGAAGCCTGCTTTGCTCGGCGGCTGCCGGCTCCTACCGCCGCCGGCCCGAAGCGCAGGGCGGCAGCGGGCGGCGTGGGGTGGGGAGGGGGGCGATGACACTTCTCCGTGCCTTTTCTGCGTGCCCCTGCAGGAGGAAAGAAACCCCCCGGCTGGCGGCTCCCGCGGCTGCTGAGCCGACACAACGGGGCCCGTTCTTCCCTCTTCTGGAGCATACAATGAACGGAACAGGAAATTATACGTGTAGACCCCCATAAATTAGAAAGACGACTAACCAGATCCTCCTGTATGGGGGAAACTAAAGAACGTGTGTGTATATATATATATATATATATGTATATATATATGTATATATTTAATTATTCCTGCTTTTTATGCTTTATTCCA